>NC_090747.1:65310964-65320964 GCF_036898095.1 Palaemon carinicauda
TCCCAATACCACCTCGTCAGGGTATGGGGGACGCGACAGTATCAACTTAATACTAGGAACACAAGGAAGCATGGTTTACCTGCAGAGGTTTGAGGTCAGCTATGCAGAGAACCCAGGATGCTGCTTTCCCCAAGAGAGGGGAGGATGATGAAAGAAGTAAGGGCAAGACATACTTCTTTCATTCATGCAGTCTAAAACTGGGTAACAATGCCCTCAACCTTCTGCTACCTGTCCATTAAGGAGCCTGAGGTTAGACCAGCTGTTGTGTAGCCACCACAGGGCCGATAGAAAACGTATCGAGGCTCTTGTGGGTCACGTCCTGCAGGTAGTGGGCGGTGAAGGTCATTTGACGCTTCCAGACTCCAGCTTGTAGCACCTGCGTCACAGAGTAGTTCCTCTTGAGGGCCAGGGACGTTGCGATGCCTCTGACATCGTGTGCTCTAAGGCGACGTGACGGAGGAGGGTCTGGATTCAGGGCGTGATGAATGACCCTTTGAATCCAGGCTGAAAAGGCATTCTTGATGACCCTCCTCTCCGTCCACCCTGTGCTCCCAAACAGGGCTTGCACGTGAGGACGAACTGCAGCTGTTCTTTAAGATAACCCCTCCGACTCCTTACTGGGCATAGTAGGAGAAGGTCTGAGTCATCTGTTACAGAACGGAGACTTGAAATCCTGAAGGAGTCGAACCGAAGGTCCGGGACTCCAAGATTTTGAGTCTAGTAACCAACTCAGGGATGAACCTGAACGTTACCTCTACCTCTCCTCTTGAATGGGCGACGTCGTACAAGAGACCATGAAGTTCGCTGACACGCTTGGCCGAGGCCAGAGCGAGCAGGAACACCGTCTTCCAAGACAGGTGACGATCAGAAGCCTGGCGTAATGGTTCGCAAGGAGATCTCTTAAGAGCCCTAAGAGCCCGAACCATGTTCCATGGAGGAGGTCTCACTTCCGACTGAGGGCAGGTAAGTTCGTAGTTTCGTATGAGCGAAGAAAGATCCAGCGAGGAGGCTATGTCTATTCCTTTCAGCCTGAAGGCCAGGCTTAAGGCTGAGCGATAGGCTTCCACCGCCGAGAGCGAAAGGCGCATTTCCTCCCGCCGATATACAATAACTCCGCTATTGCTTGAATAGTGGCATCAAAGGGAGAGGTACCTCTCCCACGACATCAACCACAGAAGACTCTTCACTTCGCCTGGTAGACCCCTGCGGATGATTTTCGCAGGTGTCGAGACATCCGCTCCGCAACTTGTTGCAGAACGCCTCTCTCTGTGAGGAGATGCTGGATGGTCTCCAGGCGTGAAGCCGAAGCGATGCTACGGCTTGTGGTAGATGTTGCGGTGTGGTTGTTTGAGTAGCTCGTATCGTGGGGGAAGCTCTCTCAGGAGTTCCGTCAGGAGATGCAGAAGTTCCGGGAACCACTCTGCATGATGCCGCAGCGGAGCTATCAGAGTCATCGACAGGTTGACCGATAGTCTGGTCTTGTTGAGCCCCCTTCTCAACAGACAGAACGGTGGGAAGACGTAAACGTCGACGTTGTCCCACCGTTGTAGGAAGGCATCTTGCCAGAGTGCCTTGGGGTCTGGGACTGGGGAGTAGTAAAGCGGCAGCTTGAAATTCAAGGCTGTCGCAAACAGGTCCACAAGGTCAGGACTTGTTGGCTACTTGTTTTACTTGTTTTGGGTTTAAATCCAACCCTCCACTGAAGTCGAGTGAACTACTTCTCGGGCGGGTCCATATTAATCATCTAACGAAACATTTTCATTATAACTTATACAATTTTTTTATTGTAGCATCTTCCAAATCATATGATCTTGTGAAAAGTAATGTCTTTAGTTTCTTCTTAAATTCAATTGCTCCCTTTAGGTCCTTCATTTCAGTTGGCAGTTTATTATAATGTCTAAGCGCACAGTAGCTAAAAGCCCTTTCACCAAATTTACTATTTGTTCTTGATTCAGATAGCCTATGTTTGTCACTCATGTGTCTTATGTTAACATTTTGTTTCTAGTTCTAGTTTATTCAGGCATTCTTTTAGCTATTTTGGTTAATTTTGGTTCAGTATCTTAAACGTTAGTAAGAGTAGTTTGTATTCAATTCTCGCTTTTACCGGCAGCCAGTGTAATTTAATTAGTGCAGGGGTAAGTCTTTCCCTATTGTGTAGTCCTTTTATTAATCTAGCGGCTCTGTTTTGTACTCTCTGAATTTTCTTCAGCTGATAATTTGGTAAGCCATAGAACAGTGAGTTGCAGTAATCAATTCTTGAAAATATGTGGTAATTAATGAGTATGGCCATAGATTTTTCATCTAATTATTTACTAATAAATGCTATGTTTCTAATATGATAGTTACAATTTCTTACCATATTATTTATATGTTCATTCATTGTCAGTCTATCATCCATGATTACTCCAAGATTTCTGACAGATTTCTTCAGGTCAATGATCGATTGACCTATTTCAATTCTTTGGAAGCATTCAATTCTTTTTATATCTTTTTCACTTCCAAAAATAATACATTCACTTTTATCTTCATTGAGCTTGAGCTTTTTTGTTAACATACAAGCCTTAATGTCATTCATTATTTCATGTATCTTTCTTTTAGCTTCATCAACTGATTCTATTGGGAAATAGAATTGTGTATCATCAGTGTATATTTTAAACTTAAGTCTTTGAGTTTCAAGTATATTTGCCAGTTCAATCGTGTAGATTTCAAACAGGAGAGGACCTAATACACTGCCTTGAGGCCCCCCTTTGGTTAGTTTTCTTGTCTCAGATTCAACATTTGATATTACTACTTCAACTTTGCAGTTTTCAAGATAACTCACAAACCAGTCATATGCTCGTTCTACGATGCCCACAGCTTTAAGGTCTTCCATCAGATATGTATGTTCTACAGTATCAAATGCTACACTTAGATCAAGCATCACAAGAATGCAGCACTTGCCATTTGTTATAATTTCTGTTATGTCATTTTTAATCGCTAACACTGTTGTTTCTGTGGAGTAATTTTCTCTGTATGCAGATTGATCATCAGGTATGGCATTAGATTTTTTCAGATGTTTCCAGGTTTGTTCGTGTACAGCAGTTTCAATAATTTTCGAAAAATATGACAGATTTGATATTGGCCTATATGAACTTAAATTGTCTGCATCACCTTTTCCTTTATACACAGGCTTGATACATGCAACTTTTTCACAATCAGGGAAAACTGCCTGTGTTAGACTCATATTTACCATGTTTCGGTAGATCTCTTGTAGTCTGGTGAAATTTTCTGCATCTTTTACATCATTAATTGGAAATGGGTCATTTCCGGTTTTTTTTACTTTTTTCATTATTCTCATATAATCACTCTGACTTAACTCTTTGAATACCCTTAGCTTACTTACACCTGTTGCTGATGTATTCCTTCGCTCTGTTGTGCCGATGTTGTGAAAACTGGAGTAGATTTGATTTATTTTTTCTTCAAAATAATCAATAAAATAATTTGCTAGGCATTTAGAATCATTAGCTATGTCAGGCAATACTATTTCTGTCTTTAGACCTAATAGTTTCTTTAGGTTCTTATGTATTTTCCGTATGTCATCTTCATTGCACACTTTTTTATAATAGGCCTTTTTGTTAACTAAGATAAGGTAATTGTAGCGATTTCTAGCTGCTTTGTAATGTTGCCAGTTTTTATTATTTTTATTTCTTTTCCATTTATCCTCCATTTTTCTTTTTCTTTTTTTTCTCTTCATGTAATTCATTATCAAACCAGTTCGATTTTTCTCTAACTGTGATTGTTTTTGTTATTTCCGGGCACCTATTATTATAATTAGTTGCAAGTATAGTTTTACTTCTATCAGTAATGCAGTTTATACAGGATTGTCTCTCTACGAGGGTGTGATTCTCTTCACAGTTACAGACTGGTGTTATCCCTTTTATATCCTCTAGGCTTTGTTCAATGAACTCTTTTGGATCAAAGTTAGTCTTAATTCTGAATGTGATTTCCTTCTGTATTGCATTATTTTTTCTAACGTCTATTTCAAAAGACATTAACTTATGCATTGGAGATATAGAGCAGTCAGGTTCAATCTCCATATTTAGTATGATGTTGTTGTTTTTGTTTACTATCACTAGATCTAGTATATGATTAGACTGAGCTGTTGGTTCAGACACTATGTTTTCAAGGTCGTGGTTGTCAATCAATTCTCTAAATTCATTGACATATGGGTCTACTCTGTTATCAAGATGTACCAGAGGGGGCCGAAGACCACTCGGTACTCTCTATCTGTGAGGCCCTGCTCAGACTGTCGGAGAGCACATGCCTTTGCCCGGAATGAAGCGAGCCGATAGGGTATTGAGTGGACTTCGGTTCATCTCAGTATCTCTACCGCAAGATGAGAAAGCTGTTATGAAAAGGTACCCCCCTGCTTGTTGAAAAAAGCCACTACCGTGGAGTTGTCGTTCACGGAGTGACTCGCCAGGGTCTGTTGGAAGTGTTGAAGGGCCAGAATACGGCCTTCATTCCTAGCAGACTGATGTGGAGGTACCCTTCTGGTTCTGACCATAGGCCTGATTCAGAACGTCCCCCCCCCCCCTTGTTTTGACGAGTCCGAGAACAGTAACAAATGCGGGGGAAGGACGAGAAGATCCATTCCCTTGCAAAGGTTTCTGTAGGTCAACTACCACTGCAGGTCCATTTGTTCCGCAGGTCCCAAAGGGACCAGAATGTCCGGGGAATCGTTGTCTTGATTCCACCGGGACTTGGGCCGCCAATGCAGGGATCTCATCCTGAGGCGGCCGTTTGGAACTAGCCTGGTCAAGGAGGAAAGGTGACCTAGGAGGCGTAACCAAGATTGGGCTGGAAGCTCTCCTCGTCTGAAGAAAGGTTCTGCGACTCTCCTCAGCCTTGCTATCCTGTCATCTGATGGGAAGGCTTGAAGATTGGAGTCTACAGTCAGCGCGGATCGCTCTGTCCAGGCAGCATCCGCCGTGCATTCATTTTGGTCCCCCCCCCATATCTACACTAATACACAATACAAATCAATAAGAATTTAATTGAACACTCACCAATATCCCTGCTACTTGTCTATAGGGTAGCCTTTCCTCTTCTTGACCTCCAAAAGTCGTTGAGGAACGCTATCTGCTAAATTCTGAAGAATTTCTGCAGGTATTTCAGCCCACACCTTATGGAGCGCCGCCTCGAGAAGTGTCACGTTTGTCGTCACTTCTTTACGAAGGCGGGCTTTAACTATCGCCCAAAGGTTCTCAATGGGCGAAATATCAGGACTTTGACCTGGCCAATCAGGAATATAGTTCACTTCGCTATTTTCCAGCCACTTTTTCACTTTTTTAGCCGTATGGCAAGGGGCACCGTACTGCTGAAAAATTTCAGCTCCTGTAGCCGCAAAACAATCCGCTAAATTGTCTTTCAAAATGTTCAAATAGCGGTCAGCATTAACCGTTATGCCTTTAGGCAAAACAACAAGGCTTGGGGCACCACCATAGGCAAACGAACCCCAGACCATAAGCGATGCTGGGTGCTTAACTGTCTTGGCCGTGAGATTAGGCTTAAGAGGATCTGACCCCTTTCGCCTCCACACTTTTTTCCCGGTCGTCTCACTCACACAAAAGGTCGCTTCGTCACTCCACAAGACACTTCGCCACTGCTCCAAGGTCCAATCCTTGTATGTCTTGGCAAAAGCAACCCTCCTCTTTCTTTGTTTCTCAGTTAAAACGGGCTTCTTTCTCGCGATCACTTTCTCGTAGTCGAGGCGCTTCGACAGGTTTTCCTGAATCGTACGAACACTGACATCGCTCAACAATTTAGGGTTCTGTTCTTTCAGTTGCTTAGCTGGTAATGTAGGATTTTCTTCTAGGCTTCGCTTTAAAATCACTAAAGTACGATCAGGAATTTTCCGGGGGGGGGGGGAACCAGCCTGGGAGTGAGAAGGGATCTCGTCGCTACCCCCTGCCTTGAACTTGGCCACGGAGCGCCTCACTGTTCTCTCGTTCACGCCAGTATTCTTCACTATTTCCTTTGTTTGCAGACCTAAATTATGACAAGTTATCACTCTAACAATGTCATCGTGACTTGTACGGGGTCTAGACATCAAGGAGGGGGGGTTTGATAGACAAAAATGCCACGCGAACTCACAAAAGAACGATTGCAACTCGGCCCTCTCAACCTGACACAACCTCACTCCACGACTTCAGGAAACACACTGACTAGCTTCCACCTACGCAGATATGTAGATGCCAATTTGTATAAAAAGATGCCAATTAGTCAATTTGTCCCAGTCGATTTTTTCCCCGATAAACCCCATGCCTCCGATTTACGCGGAACGCTGTGTCCGGCCCACTACCAGGACACAGCGATCCGCGCTGACTTTAATATCATGCCTAGATATCCCAGTTGTTGAGATGGAAGCAGAGAAGACTTCTCAAGAATTACCATGATCCCTAGATCTTGGCAAAGTCCCAGAAGCTTGTCTCGGTGTCGAAGAAGGGTCGATTCCGAGACTGCCTAGGTTAGCCAGTCATCCAGAAAGCGAAGGAGACGGATGCCGCTCCTGTGTGGCCATGAAGATATCAGGGTGAACATTCTGGTGAACACCTGCGGAGCTGTGGAGAGATCGAAACACAGCACCTTGAACTGGTATATCTTGTTGTCTAGGCTGAATTTCAAGTACTTCCTGGAAGACGGATGGATTGGGATCTGGAAGTACCCGTCCTTCAGATCCAGTGTGCACATGAAGTCTTGTGGTCTCACTACAAGCCTGATCGACCCTGCTGTTCCACGCTGAACGAAGTTTGTTCGACAAACTTGTTCAGGGCTGAGGATCGATGACAGGTCTCCAGCCTTCAGACGCTTTCTTACAAGAAAGAGTCGACTGAAGAAGCCGGGGGGGGGAGCCGTCGATGACCTTTTGGAGAGCATCCTTCTAGAGCATGGTCTCGACTTCTGCCCGAAGGGCTAGCCCCTTTGCCGATCTCATGGCATAGGAGCTCAGCGACACTGGATTCGCTGTCAGTGGAGGTAGAGATGTAAAGAACGGGATGCGATATCCTTGGCTGATCGCGGAGATCGTGCAGGAATCGGCCTCGAGTTACTGCCACCTGAACACGCAACCTTAGACATCCCCCCACTAGGGACCATGCAAGGGGGTTGCCAATCCTAGCGTTTGCAGCCTCGGCCGCTCCCTCTAGGATTATTGCCTCCCCAGGAGGACTTCCCGCCCTTCTTGTCTCTGACAGGAGGGGGCTGCTGTTTAGACACATTGTCTTAGCTGCCGGGGCCAGTTCCGATGTCCTAGGCTGACGAGGCTGTTGTTGTTGAGGCGCTGGAGGTTTGTAGGGTCTGGATGTAAGCGCCTTTGGAGGAGCGAATCGTGATTCGACTATCTCCACCTCTCAGCTGTCCGTTCCCCGTCCTTGGGCTCAAAACAAGGTCTTTCCAAGGATGGAACAGTGTCTGAGCTTGCCGACATCCAAGTTCGAAACTTGGTGAGCCGGGAAACGATGGTGCTCGTGCCCGAGAGGAGGAAAGTTTCCATGACCTTCCTGGAGCTCTCCTTGGACAAATTCTCGGATCGCAACAGGATGCCCAGAGATCCAAGCCAGACGACCAGCCACGAAGTGGCCTGCATGGCACACTTTGCGGCTTTCTCCTGGCTTAAGATCTCCGAAGTCGAGAATGTCACCTGCCGGGCGGAGAATTTCTCGAGAGAAAAACTCCCTGGTAAGCCCCTTCCACGGAATGGTGGAGAGGAAGGGCTAAACCAGGTTCCCCCATGATCTCGAAGTACCTCCTCTGCTGACGGCTGACAGACGCAGTGTCAGCGACTCCCGATGGAAGGAAGGGGATCGGACGATCCTGAGGAGTAGAGATGATGGGGCCTGTCTGAAAAGAAGGAGAAGAATGTTGCCCAGACCTCTCTGAAGCTTCTTCCTGCTCCTGCACGTGCGCTGCTTTGCGTCTACAGGTGAGAGATCGTGCCGACAATGATCTGGAAGTTCGCGCTCTAGAAAACTCGCCAGGTTGCCCGTGTTGCGAAACCCGACGGGAATCGCGGACGAAATCGCGCTGGCGCTCGCGAGATGGAAAACCGTTGGTTTGCGCGCGGGCGAACATGGGTGCGCATGAGCGTGGTCGTAAGGGCGAGCGCAGGCAGCCGGGAGACCGATGGCGCGTAAGCGAGCGATGGCGCGTTGACGAACGATGGCGCGTCTTGGTGAACATGGGTGCGAGCGGGCGAACATGGATGCGCATGTGCGCAGGCGCGTGGTCGTAAGGGCGAGCGCAGGCGGCCAGGAGACCAATGGCGCGTTGACGAGCGATGGCGCGTCTTGGCGAGCGATGGCTCGTAGGCGGGCGAAGGCGCGTTGGCGAGCGATGGCGCGTAGCGACCAATCGCGTACAGGAGAGTTAACGCGTGGGCGCGTAGGAAACCTACGATGATTGAAGCGTTGGCGCGTTGAAAACGCTTGCGCGCAGGCGAAGAATCAAACGGGCGCTTAGGAGATCGCTGGCGCGCAAGGAGAGCCCAGGGGTGCCTGTGAGCATCCGTGCGCTAGCTTAGGTGTCTCCTGGGCGGCGCGGTGTGAAGTGGAAGCGTGCTGGCGGGCTGGAACTGGAACCGCGCGTGGGCGCGCTTGGCGCGAAACTCCAGAAGGGCGCTGCAAATCCAGAAGAACCTGTGAGTGCCTGTGCGCTAGCGTAGGAACTTCTTGAACTGTGCGCGATGAGGCAGGAACCAGGAGATCGTTGGCGCGTAGCTGCGTGGCCAGAAGATATCAGCGAGGGTGCAGAACTAGAGAGATCGTCGGCGAAGGGCGAAGGAATAAACTCCTTGCCTGCGCCCAGATCCGAAGATCATGGGCGTGTGGGCGAACGTTGGCGCGTATTGCGCACATCAGGAAAGAGGCGCAGATGTGCGCTGGCGAGCAGGTGAACGTGAAGTTCAGTGAAGAAATAATCTCCCTGCTTGCGCCCAGATCCGAAGATCGTGGGCGCGAGGGCGAACGTGTTGATTCAGCAGAAGACTGGTCCACAGCAGGAGAGTATTTGCGAACTACTGCACGCGAGTGCGCAGGAGAACGAGGTTGCACAGGTAAAAACCTGGCACTAAGGGACTTACTCACATTGTGAGATAAGCCCTTAGCCCCGAAGGGACCGGTGCCCGTCGGAAAACGGGGTGGAGTGGCGCCCACAGCGCATCTGCGTCCAGGAACGGAGATGGAAGACAAGAAGGTCTGGCAGGTGTCGGAGATCGCGAACGATCTGCCGAAAGGTCTAGCGAAGCAGCTGTAACGGTCTGTTCTCGTCGAGGAGTATCCTCTGCGGCTGAAGATGAAGACGACCACGAACAGGAGCACCATCATCAGTCCTCCGAAGAGGAGTCTATGTTAGTGAACTCCCCCGAGGGGGAGAGACACTCGAAGGAGAGACCGCTGGACTCAGCTGCCCCCTCAAAGGATTTTCGGAGGGGGGAACTAAGCCTTCAGCAACATCAGCAACAACAGCAGGGGAGTCCTCCGAAGAGGAGTCTCTATGAGTGTCCTTCTTGCGAACGAGACACTCTCTCGCGAACGAGAGAGGAGAACACTTCGTAGAAGAGACCAGAAGAAGCTGACCATAAAGAGAAACCCTCCGAAGAGGAGCTCCTGCAGCTGCCCAGCCCCTTGAGCGTAGCTGCAAGTGCGACCGCTCAGCACCAAGAGCATAATTGCACGAATTCCATGGTCCAGCCTTGCAACCGCTCAGCCCATAGAGCATGGTTACAAAAGCGGTCGCTCAGCACCAAGAGCATAACCGCCCGAGGACCAGGGAAAAACCAACCAGGAATTATTAAGGTAAGAGAAGTTGCCCCCCCCCCCCCCCCCCCCGAAGGGGGAAAAACTCATACCTGGGAAGGAACCTCCCTCGAAAGGGAAGTTACCCACCCATGGAGGCGAACCTCCTGAGCGTTCTAATTGAACTAAGGAGCTGACAGTTGTCACGGGAGAACTTCTAGGAGAAG
>NC_090747.1:65328464-65335964 GCF_036898095.1 Palaemon carinicauda
TATACTTGAAAAGATATTCTTATTCCATATATTTTCTCTTCCTCATCGATCGTATACGTTAAGAGTTTCGGCGATTTAGGTAACCAAATCTCGCCCGACACTAAGCTAACTAGCCTGGGCGCTTTAGTATACTTTCATACATGTTCCCTGTTTACCCTCGTGTATCGTTTTATCAATTCATGCGGAGATAGATATCTCCTAGAATTATTATATAACTCGATACTCGTCTCCTGTGTAGATTTAAGGGTATTCCCTCCTCCCCTCTGAGTGTCGCCATAGGCGACAACCCTATCTTGGTCTTGCCATAGAGTAGACACTCCGGCTTGACTAGACTAGTGTTTTCTGTCTCTTACCCTTGCCGGCGGATAGCCGGCTTTGGGTTTTTGACAGAACCTCAGAGTATTCCGTCTTTTGCCGGAGGCCGAGCAGCAGGGTGAGTAGTCACTCCCCTGCCGGCTTTCAGCTGCCGGCATAGGAGGTTATGCCTCCCTAGGCCGCACTTGAAGTGGTTGTATGATGCCGCTACCTTCTCCCCTGCGGTCTAGAAGACTAGTCTTACGTTGGCAGACCAAGGTTGAAGAATAGATATTCTTCTGTCGCCTAGGATGGCGACGACATTGAAATGATGTTTACCTCCTGTTGAGAGGCGGTTCCTCCTAACACTGTTTCAGCAGACTCTAGGCTGAAGAATAGATATTCTTCTGCCACCTAGGATGGCGCAGATACTTGTATGGGAAGGCGGAAAGGTTGCCGCCTTCGTCCACACTTTATATAGGACCCTTTTCCCTGGCCCCCTCTGTCCTTTAGCGATGGCCTAGCCATCGCAACCCTGTGGCTGTCGTCCTACAATCTCCCCGCTCGCCGTGTAGGTTGCGGGGTCGGCCGGGCTCCTACATAAGCAGTCGCCTAGTCTCTCAGTCTTCCCTTATGGACGCATGGCTCCGGGAAAGGCTGTGTCGGCTGTGACGGCTGCCGGTGGGAGACCTCTGTTCTGTCAAGTGTTCTTCAGTTCTCTCTTGGACTGCCATCCACATACCCGGAGCCGGCAGTGACCGGCAACGGTTTTGTGGTTGGATGGAAGCCTGAATGATTTATTCTCCCCTTCCATTTGAACTCTCATTCTGGAGGAAGGCAGAAAGGTTATATACTTATATCCTTAATAATGGTTAACAAAAATTTAGTAAGGCAGCCCTTCACTCCATGCTTTCTCTCTATCTATCAGCTAGTTCCACCAGGTACTAACCCAGTCGGTGAAAGCCGGCTGGGCCGGTGCCGTCAGGTACTAGCCCGACCAGCAACATGCCGGCCGGGCCGATGCCGACAGGTACTAACCCAGCCGGCGAGGATCGTGCCGCCGGCCGGGCCGATGCCGACAGGTACTAACCCAGCCGGCGAGGATCGTGCCGCCGGCCGGGCCGATGCCGACAGGTACTAACCCAGCCGGCGAGGATCGTGCTGCCAGGAGCTAGCCTAGCCAGCAACATGCCGGCTAAACTACAGTATAGGATTATACAGTAGCCAGTATATTTGCAGTATAGATTATACTGCAGACAGAAAACTATAGTATATTTTTATACAGTAGTTATTTCCAACATACCCTGTGTATCCTTGCAGTCTATTGTTGAGACCAATCATATATTGGAAGAAAGATTTTTTTCAACACACAGTTAACTAGACAGTTAACAATTTACCCTACATTATTAAAACCTTGAGAAAGGTTAGTGTTAAGTTACACTTCTTTACACCTAGGGGTTAGACTCTTCCCTTGGGTTTCCTGTATAGGAAGACTCTAGGTTTTAATTTTGGGGGAGGTCACAGCAATTGGCTGGACAGGAAAAACAAGTATATGTCTTTCCTAGTTTCTTTCTAGCTTGTCTATCCTAAGCTATAATGTTTAAAATATTAATAGTAATATTTGATATATTTGTTTATCAGGTGAGATTAACTATCGCATACTCATTTAATTTTCTTCTCTTTACAGGGGGACCAACTGAAGTGCCAAGTAGTCTTCTGCAACGTCAGGAGCAAAGACTTCTGTGGCCATATAGAGTGCAGAGTTCATGCCCCCTGCACCACTTCCAAGGGACCTCTTCGGTACTGGGACCCCCAGGATTGCAATATATGCAAGGCCTTGGTTACCGAGGCTTTTGATGCCCCCAAGTCAGCAGAGTCAAGGGATGCAGCATGAGAGAAGCTGCGCAGATGGGTACGTGGCTTTCAGAAGAACGCCACGGGACCGTACCTTCCGAACGAACGAATGCGCATCTTGCTGTTCCCAAAAGCAGGTATGGAAGCTGTCATACCCCAGCCATGACCTGAGATCCCTTGCGTCCAGATTGCCGTAGAGACGGACGTCACCGAAGCAATGCAAGGCATGGACATCCATCAGGAGGAGAGGATATCTGAAGTGTCTTCGGACACTGAGAAGGACCTTCTAGCGGAAGGTCACGAGGAGGAGTCCACCTTGACTCCTGAAGATGATGATGATGTTGAATCGGAGTCCCTTCCGTCAATTCCGACTCGAGAGCCGTTACCTTCTACTTCTTCTGCCCCTCCATCAGATGACATGAGACAGGCACTGGCCAATCTCACGGCGTTGATGGAGAGTCTTCGCAAACAAGGCGAAGAAAGGGAGGCGAAATTGGAAAGACAAATTGCCCATCTCTCCGCCTCCCGTGGGTCTCACAAGAGACTCAGGGTTCAAGATCTCCCAACTTGCTCTGAAACTAATCCCTGGAGGTATGCAGGGTACATGCCAATTACTAACGGAAAGCTCTTTACTTCAGAGAAGTTGGGGGCCACCCCTATTGAAGATGTCCAGTTCTGGCCAAGTTTTAACTCCTACCCAGACTGCTTCATCCGTCTAAAGCTGGAACCAGCATCGAAGGAAGAGACGGAACTCAAGGAGGTCATAGTATTTGACCATGATAAGGCTCAGGGTTTTTTGTCAAGTAGCCTGAAGCAGATGGGCTACACTAACTTTAAAGTGTCAGCCCTTAGCAAGAAGCATCCCACCTTTCTTGCCCCAGCTTCGATAAGCCTTTCCATTTACGTCAAAGACTTTTAAAGCTGTAGTTAAGGCAATAGAGGCAGGCAAACATTGCCCTACACTCACGAGTGTAGACCATTATCACTAGCCCTGCCCATGGGAGATAAGGACTGGAAGGAAGTCCACCTTACCTTCTCAGTTGGGAAGTTGGAGGCAGATATCGCTGGACATCAGTTCTGCGAAAATCTCCCTAAGCTGTCTGACTTTCTCTTGCGTAGGGAGCAAGAGACAAAAGAAAGACTGGCTGGATCTCTATCCCTGAAGAACTGTCTAGAGATGATGGCAGGCATACACAAAACCCCAGATATGAACATGGTCATGGCCAAGATGCATATGGCTACCTTGGTCAAGGACCTGTATGGCTTTATCAAAGCCAGAAGAGCATGTAGGGAGTTCGTGTTTGCTTCCACAGCAGTAAAGCACGAACCCAGGAAGCTGATAGCTTCCAATATCTTGGGTAAGGACCTCTTCCCAAGTGAAGCGGTCAAGGAAGTAGTGGACAAGGCCGCCACGGAGAATAGAAACCTTCTCCAGAAGTGGGGAATGTCAGCAAAGAGGAAGTCTTCTCCAGATTAGAGTCCCCAACCTAAGAAGACAAAAAGACCTAGGATACCCTTTTGGCCTGCCAGACAACAACAACATCATCCCACAGTTGCCATGACCGCGATGCCCCAGATGGTGGCTCAACCCCCAAAAACTTATCATATGGTGCCTCAGCAGCTGGTTGCCCAGTCACCAGCATTCAACCCTGCGTTTGAGAGGCAGACCACTACCTTTCGTCCCAAGGGTAGAGGTTCTAAACGGGGCTCCTCTAGATACCCCTCAAGAGGTAAAGGTGGTAAGGGAGGACGCGGTCAGGGAGGTAAATCCTCCGGAAAGCAGAAGCAATGAGTTGCTTCAGATAGGAGGGAGGCTCCAACAACTTCAGGATTGTTGGACCTACCATCCTTGGGCCTACAGCCTAATCAAGAACGGACTTGGATGGAATTGGAGCAAGGCTCCACCATCATTTCCTCAATTATTCCAACGCTCCACCCCCGTACTGGAAGAATATACCCTAGAACTATTGAGCAAGCGGGTAATAAGGAGGGCAAAGTCCATCAAATTCCAAGGAAGGCTCTTCTGTATTCCCAAGAAGGACTCGGACAAACTCAGAGTTATTCTGGACTTGTCGGCACTCAACAAGTTCATAGAAAACAACAAGTTCAGGATGTTAACCCTTCAACACATAAGGACCCTGTTACCACAAGGGGCGTACACAGTCTCGATAGACCTGGCAGATGCTTACTGGCATATTCCAGTCAACCGCCCCCTCTCCTTCTACCTAGGATTCAGGCTACAGAAGAAGAAGTACGTCTTCAGAGCCATGCCCTTCGGATTAAACATAGCACCAAGGATTTTCACGAAACTTGGAGACGCAGTCGTTCAACAACTACGCCTAGAAGGTGTTCAGGTAGTAGCGTACTAGGACAACTGGCTGGTGTGGGCAGCATCCAGGACGGCGTGAATGCAAGCATCCAAGAAGGTGATCCAGTTCCTGGAACATCTGGGATTCAAGATCAACGGCAAGAAGTCTCAACTATCTCCAGCTCAGGAGTTTC
Source organism: Palaemon carinicauda (assembly GCF_036898095.1). Taxonomy (NCBI): domain Eukaryota; kingdom Metazoa; phylum Arthropoda; class Malacostraca; order Decapoda; family Palaemonidae; genus Palaemon; species Palaemon carinicauda. The sequence continues at coordinate 65,333,115 of NC_090747.1, forward strand.
AATGGCTCGGAATCCACTGGAACTTAAAGTCACACCGTCTCTCCATTCCCCCAGGGAAGAGGAGAGAGATAACAGGATCTGTCAAGAGACTACTGAAATCCGACAAGATCTCAAGACGCCAACAGGAAAGAGTACTGGGCTCTCTCCAGTTTGCATCAGTGACAGACCCAGTGCTAAGAGCACAGCTGAAAGATGCGTCAGGAGTCTGGAGAAGATACGCACCAAACGCTCAAAGAGATCTAAGAAGACCGATACCGACCCTACTACGATCACTTCTCAAGCCATGGTCGAAGGCCAAGAACCTAAAGAGGACCGTGCCCTTGCAACCACCTCCACCATCAGTTACCATCCACACGGATGCCTCGAAGGAAGGATGGGGAGGTCACTCCCATCAATGGAAAGTCCAAGGGACCTGGTTTTCTCTATTCAAGACCTTCTACATCAACATTTTGGAGGCCATGGCAGTCTTTTTGACGCTGAAGAAACTTTCCCCTTGCAGATCAGCCCATATCAGGCTGATCCTGGACAGCGAAGTGATAATGAGATGTCTGAATCGTCAAGGCTCAAGATCACCCCAAATCAACCAAGAGATGTTGACCATCTTCCGCCTGGCGGAGAAGAAGAGAAGCCATTTGTCAGCAGTTCACCTTCAAAGATTCCGCAATGTGACGGCGGACGCTCTATCCAGGCTCACGCCGATAGAGTCTGAATGGTCCCTAGACGCAGACTCATTCTCCTTCATCTTGCATCAAGTCCCGGAACTGCAGATCGACTTCTTCGTGACGAGCGACAACAAGAAGCTACCTCGTTATGTGGCCCCATACGAGGACCCTCTAGTGGAAGCGACGTACGCCATGTCCCTCGACTGGACCAGCTGGAACCGGTTTTACCTGTTCCCTCCGACCAATCTCTTAATGAAGGTCCTCAAAAAGCTGCGATCCTTTCGAGGAACGGCAGCTCTTGTGGCTCACAAGTGGCCAAAGAGCAACTGGTTCCCTCTAGTATTGGAACTGAAGCTGAAGCTAGTCCCTCTTCCAGACCCAGCACTGTCTCAACAGGTCCAGAAGTCGACTGTCTTCGCTTCATCACAGAGAACCCAAAACCTTCATCTCAAGATTTTCTCTCCTTAGCAGTAAAGAAAAGATTTGGGATCTCAAAAGGTAGTATAGACTTCTTAGAAGAATATAAGTCTAAGTCAACCAGAAGACAATATGAATCCTCTTGGAAAAAGTGGGTTGCTTTCGTCAAAGCAAAAGGACCTAAAGAAATCTCAATGGACTTCTGTCTATCCTTCTTTATCCACCTTCATAAACAAGGTCTGGCAGCCAACACGATAACTACGTGTAAGTCAGCTTTGACTAGACCTCTACTATACGCCTTCCAAGTAGACCTGTCGAATGAAATCTTTAACAAGATCCCAAAGGCATGTGCTAGGCTTAGGCCTGCAGCCCCTCCGAAGCCCATTTCATGGTCCTTGGACAAGGTCCTACACTATGCTTCAACAGTGAACAATGAAGATTGCTCTCTGAAGGACTTGACTCAAAAAGTAATTTTCCTGTTTGCTATAGCCTCGGGGCCCAGAGTTAGTGAAATAGTGGCCCTATCCAGAGATGAGGGCCATATTCAGTTCACAGAAGCAGGAGAACTGAATCTTTTTCCTGATCCAACATTTCTTGCTAAGAACGAGCTACCCACCATGAGATGGGGTCCCTGGAGAATCTTCCCTCTGAAGGAAGATGTCTCACTGTGTCCGGTGGAGTGTCTAAAGGTCTATCTTCGAAGAACTTCAGACTTCAGGGGAGGACAGCTCTTTAAAGGAGAAACTTCAGGATCAAACTTATCCCTAAAACAACTGAGGGCGAAGATCACTTATTTTATTCGCAGAGCGGATCCTGACAGTACACCAGCAGGTCATGATATAAGGAAAATTGCTTCATCACTGAACTTTTTTCAGTATATGGACCAAGCGTCTTCGCTCATACACTGGATGGAAGTCATCCAGAGTGTTCTACAAGCATTATGCAAAGCAAGTGAATGATCTCAAGCATTACGTGGTGGCGGCAGGTAGTGTACTAAAACCTGTCGTCTAGTGCTGCGATGAACAGTGAATTGATTGGGACGATCAATTTTTCGGGTGAAGGTGTTGACACCCAGTGCAATACTTGTGAAGTGAGTGTCACCATGGTGACACTAAGGACTGTTCAAATTATTTAAGGTAGAGAAATATGCAGATAACACTTGTGCCGTGTGTACTTACACATTGTGAATAAATATTCATCGTCAAAGAAATTCATATCAGAAAATTTATCAAATTTTCAAATTCATGTGTGGCATTAATAAAATTTTCCCTTTCAGGTGAAAACAAAAATTTCTGTACTATGATTGATTGATATGTTTCTCATTACATATATTAACATTTATGTCATACATGTTACTTTATGTTGGTCGTTTATTGCCAATAAACAAATATCAATGTGTATTTGCGTCTTATTTCGCCCTGCAATTAATTATAATAAAAATATAAGCCAGAGTTTTCTTATTCTAAATAAAACTGCATATATTTTATCTGAACAATATGTACAGCTGATACCTTTGTTCCTACACGAGATACAAACATTATCTAGTGATGCTATGTTCAATACGTTATACGAACAGTGAGACTCTTGTATAACTATCTAATACTATAGCCCAACACAATATACAAGTCGCGAGACTCCTGTAGGTAGTTGATGCTATGTTCGTTCATACATTATATGCAAACCTTGAGACTCCTTTCCTACGTCTAGTATGACTCTTCCCTGCAGGGGCCAGGAAGCACTAACATTGTTTATGATTAGCAGTAATGACGTA
>NC_090747.1:65338464-65373690 GCF_036898095.1 Palaemon carinicauda
ATCTCCATATTTTACTTGTAACTGTGTTTATAATTTTAATTTTAATTTTGACTGTCTTTATTTGGATTTTATATATTTTTACTGAGTTTTGCTTATAATGTTTTATATGTCCATTTTAGCCTTGATAATGGGATGAGTCCTGAAACGTCGGCACCAATAAATTGAAAGATGTTGTCCAGACTATTCATCCTCCTTTTTATTTTATCTTTGAAGCTCGCCAGGAGCAACGACCTACCTCAATATATATATATATATATATATATATATATATATATATATATATATATATATATATATATATATATACATATATATATATATATATATATATATACATATATATATATCTAATTTAATATATATACAATATATTTATTATATATATATATATATATATATATATATATATATATAGATATATATATATATAGATATATATATACAGTATATATATAGATAGATATATATATACAGTATATATATATATACAGTATATATATAGATAGATATATATATAAATATATAGATATATATATATATATATATATATATATATATATATATATATATATATATATATTATATATATATATATATATTCTATATATATATATATATATATATATATATATACATATATATATATATGTATATATATAGGCTATATATATATAAAATATATATATATATATATATATATATATATATATATATATATATATACTGTAAATAACGGATTTTGAGCGAAGTGAAAAATCTATTTTTGGGTGATAGCCATGTCGTCCTGATGGAAGGTTTTCCTTTAGTAGCTTCCTAAGGGTATATACAGTGAACCCTCGTTTATCGCGGTAGATAGGTTCCAGTCGCGGCCGCGATAGGTGAAAATCCGCGAAGTAGTGACACCATATTTACCTATTTATTCAACATGTATATTCAGACTTTTAAAACCTTCCCTTGTACGTAGTACTGTTAACAAACTACCCTTTAATGTACAGAACACTTAATGCATGTACTACAGTACCCTAAACTAAAACAGGCACAAATATTAAAGGTGATTTTATATCATGCATTTCCTAAACATGCTAAAAAGCACGATAAAAAATGGCAACCAATGTTTTGTTTACATTTATCTCTGATCATAATGTAGAAACAAACTGGAGGTAGAGCTTTGCTTATTACCCAGACATATTTCCCATACTTTTCCCTTAGAACTACATCACATCTTCCTACTTTAGATATATATATATATATATATATATATATATATATATATATATATATATATATATATATACAGTATATATATATATATATATATATATATATATATATATATATATATATGTGTGTGTGTGTGTGTGTGTATATATATATATTTATATGTATACACATATACATACCTACATATATACATAAATACATGCATACATATATATATATATATATATATATATATATATATATATATATATATATATATATATATATATTACTGTATATATATGGGTTATGGAAAAATCCGCGAAGTGGTGAATCCGCGATGGTCGAACCGCGAAGTAGCGAGGGTTCACTGTATGACTACAGTGGATATTCCCAGAGAATTAAACTAAAGGTTTCCAGAATTCTAACTTCTGGCTCGAGTACCCTTAAGGTTGTCCTTTAAGATATCGCATAATAACGGGACGTATTCTTGACACGCCACATAGCTATCTGCATCCCACATAGCGTTTACGCTTCGAGGGGGGAATCATTGGCAAGATATAGGAGGAGCCGTTACAAAGTTCTCCTCCTCCGTTACTGTTATGGGCACTCGGATGACGTCATATGCGTCGGCCATCTTGCTGACGTCATCCCCGCCCGCCAACTCCATTCCTTTCGTAGTAGCGTCTTTGACCAGGTGGTGTTTCCCTGTTTTGTCGCTATTTACTGCAGCCATGTCGCAATCTTCAGCCTCTTCTGTCTCTGGAAAGTTGAGTATTCACTTCTTATACTGTATAAATTAGCTCTGGCCGTAAAGTAACGTTTTTCTCTCAAAATAAACTGTGTTTTGTGGCGGAGCTATTGCCTAACCAGAAGCGTCGCCGACGCTGTCGTTCACATCACATGCTTTATTTAGTTAGCCAGAACGACTGTCCCGGTTTCTTAACTAATTATCAGTATTAGTTATTTAGTCTTCATTGCTAGGAATTAGTTATATTATGCCGTTAGGATTCTTTAGTTTCCGCGAATGTAGGTAGCCGATTTTCTGATGCTAGGCATGCTAGCCTAGGCGCTTTAGTTTACTTTCATGCATGATATAATGTGTGTTCCTAGTGTTATCCTAATTAAATGAAGATATTAGGCAATTATACATATAAGATTCAATGATTGCACATGGGTTTTTCCTCCTTTTAGAGGGTATACTAGGGGTTTTGATGAATCAGGTAGTCAATTCCCCTGCTCCTAGCCTAGTAGCCTAGGGGCTTTAGTATACTTCAGCATATCCCCGGTTACCTTTTTGTATAAGGTAATCTCTCCTCCCTCTGAGGTACCCTAGCCCTCTTTGCCCTGAATTGTGATTCTGGTAAGGTTAGGCTAGGGTCCTTGCACGTGGTGCATACCTGCGGGTCCCAGTACCTCAGAGATCCCTGGGTGACAGAGCAGCTGGCGTGCGTTCGGCACGCCAGATGGCCGTAGAAATCCCGGCGCCGAACGCTGCAGAAGGCGTTCTCACACCGGATGTACTCCTCCTGTAAAGAAAGGTACATGAGTATGTGGAAGTCGATCATGTCAGACTTAGAGTAATCTTAGATTAATCTTAATTTAATCTTAATTATAATATAAGATTCCTTTCCAAGTGTAAGCTTAGGATAGGTAAGCTAGAAATGAATTAGGAAAGACACATACTTGTAAATCCCGCCCAGCCAGTTGCTGTGACCCTTCTCCAATATTAATTCTATGGCACCCATTGAGGGAGGCCCAAAGGAAGAATCTAGCCCATAGGGGTAGAGTAGTGTAAGCAGCACCGCTTCCGAGGAATCAATAGTGGAATGAGGAGGAGCCAATGAACAATCAGCGTAAAGAAAAGGGGAGGATATTAATCCCCAATTCAGGTAGGTCCCAGCAAGGGACTGTGCATGGATGCATAGAGTATGCTAGAAATTTATCTATTGCATAACTATACACCATAGTTTTTTGTCTACGGTATGTACTATACCACAGATGTACTGGCTACTGTATACAGCCATACAACGGACATTGCCGGCGTACTGACGGTAGGGCTAGTGCAAGAGGACAGTCCACTGTCACAATACTGTAAATATATGTGGAGCCAGCGGCCCGCCGGACTGCCGGAGTTTCACCGGCCACTGGCGGATCGCCGGCAGAGGGCAACCGGCCCCAGCCATCTTCATATGTGGCAGGGTAAAGGAGAAACTGCATAAATTGCCAGCGGGCCACCGACACTGGTCGCCGGCGGGCAACCGGCTGAAGACACCTACCCTGTCATTATACTTTGTGACTGGGTGGTGACCTAGGCTACACTGCCGACTGTTGCCGGCAGAGTTGGTGTGACAGTGGGCCGCGTAGTAACAGCACTAGTCTAGAGAGAGAGAGAAAACAGTGAGTGAAGGAGAGGGGAGGGCGACAGCTTCGCTACCCTAACCTCGCCTTCCTCGGAAAGGAGGGTTCAAATGTGAGGGGAGAACATATCATGATTAGGCTTCCATCCAACCGCAGCTCTACCGGTATCAGTCGGCTAGGGCTGCGGGTGGCGGTCCAAGGGAGGACCGAAGAACACTCTAAAAAGCAAGAAGGTCTCTCGCCAGCAGCTAGACCTGCCGCCAGGCTATCCCAGAGCAACACTGTGCGGGGGAAGCTGAACGCCTCAGCCCAGCAGGCGAAAGACCAGGCCGACCCTACAACTCATCGGCACTCGATGAGATGTAGGACAGCGGACAGGGGTGTGATGGCTAGGCCATCACCAAAGGACAGAGGGGGAGGGAATAGGGTCCTGTGTAAGAAGTGCAAGGAGTTGGCGTAAGCGTTCCCCAGCACTCTAACAGGGGACTCTGTTTCAGCACCGGCACCGCCCCAGGTATAAGGAGAGTACATTCTCCAGCCTAGGGTGGTTTAGTACAGTAAGGGACCGGCATCATCAGGCCGTCCTAAACTATAAAGAAACAGAATCGCTAAGCCTGCCTAACCTAGGCTAGGTAAAATCATATCTCCCAGCCCAGAGCTGGCAAGCGCAGGACAAGTCGCTAGGCCATAGGGAGGAGGGGTCTCATAACCCCTCCAGGAGTGGTCTTGGGGGGGCAGAGCCCCCTATGCCAGCCAACAGGGTCCAACAGGAGAGTTCATTCACCTTATTGGGGTAGCTGGAGGCACACGACAGTTACTCTGAGGTTCTGACCCGAACGCAAAGCTCATGCACAATGGCTTTGGGACGGGGAAGAAAACCCTAGCCTAACCTTACCAGAATCACAATTCAGGGCAAGGAGGGCTAGGATGCAGCCTAGGCTACCTCAGAGGGAGGAGAGATTACCTTATACATAAAGGTAACCGGGGATGTGGGAAAGTATACTAAAGCCCCTAGGCTACTAGGCTAGGAGCAGGGGAATCGACTACCTGACTCATCGAAACCCCTTGTATACTCTCTAAAAGGAGAAAAATACCCATGTGCAATCAGCGAATCTTATATGATAATTGCCTAATATCTTCATTTAAATAGGATAACACTAGGAACACATATTATATCATGCATGAAAGTAAACTAAAGGGCCTAGGCTAGCATGCCTAACATCGCAAGATCGGCTACCTACATTCGCCGAAACTAAAGAATACTAACGGCATAATATAACTAATTCTTAGCAATGAAGACTAAATAACTAATACTGATAATTAGTTAAGAACTGGGACAGTCGCTCTGGCTAACTAAATAAAGCATGCGAAGCGAACGACAGCGTCGGCGACGCGTCCGGTTAGGCAATAGCTCTGCCACAAAGCACAGTTTATTTTGAGAGAAAAACGTTACTCTATGGACAGAGCTAATTTATACAGTACAGTATAAGAAGTGAATACTCAACTTTCCAGAGACAGAAGAGGCTGAAGATTGTGACATGGCTGCGTAAATACAGTAGTGAGAAACTGGGAAAACAACACCTAGTCAAGACGCTACTACGAAAGGAATGGAGTTGGCGGGCAGAGATGACGTCAGCAAGATGGCGACGAATATGACGTCAGATAGCTATGTGGCGTGTCAAGAATACGTCCCCTGTTATTATGTGATATCCTAAAGGACAACTTTGAGGGTACTCACGCCAGAAGTTAGAATTCTGGAAACCTTTAGTTTAATTCTCTGGGAATATCCACTATAGTCAAATATTCCCTTAGGAAGCTACTAAAGGAACCTTCCATCAGGACGACATGGCCTGAGCTCAAAAAAGATCTTAGATTATATAAAATATTTCAATATTAAAAACAAATAGGAAGTTTAAAATACAAAACGTTGGGTCCTTTATACTGTTAGTACAAGTAACTTACGACAAAAGCATCACCTACCAGATTTGGTAAAGTTTTATTGTATTACAGATTCTCATTCCGAACAGAAAATATATGGTTTCCTGTAGTAAATAACGTGATTTAACCGAATTTGACCTTCACTTCAACTGCAAACAAACAGCACAACTAGTACGACTAATTTCAAGTAGCCGAACTGGTTGCTGTTATTACGACAGATATGAAGGTGAAAACCGGTTAAATCACGTTATTTTCTACAGGAAAACATATATTTTCTGTTAAAATGTTTAGATATTTTGTCTCTTCTTATACATTTTCTGTTAAAATTTTTAAATATAATGATTTTTTCAAATTCCGTGTCACTTCACTTATCAAGAACGTATGTACTGAGAACGCTAACAATAGCAATGTTACGCAACGTTACCAACGTTACGATGCCATTGCTAACGTTAGCAATGCTATGATAATATTAGCATGTGTATTTTAAAACATTTTTCCATATACCCTTTACACAATATATAAAAAGGTACAAAAGGGTACAGAACCTAACAAACCCACCTAACCTAACCTAGAAGTTTCCAGGTCACAACCCTTAGCCAGAGGCAGGCCCCCGGACCCCCTTCCCAGATCACAAACTTGTACTGGCAAGAGATAATGATGAGCTGTGCACTCTAAAAACATTAAAATTAAAGAAATGAACGACTTACTTTTATGACCCAGACGTAGAAACTTGTGGGTCACGGGGGTGTTGAGCCTGTGACGTCTTAACTCCTATGCCTGGGACGTGGACTTAAGACACTGTAAACGTTGAGGTATTACATTATGTGATTTAAGGAAAATATCAACACTGGATGACGTAGCAAAAAAATCACCATGAAATTTAGCAAATGCTTTTAAGTATGGAATACTGCAGCCGTTACAAGTTTCAATAACTTCCTCCATCGCAAAATACGAAAAACACTTCACTTGAAATAACAAAGACCTGACTAGGACAAAGGTTTCCACGGAAAAGGATTTGTTGGAGGGGTATGAAAAGACCACTTGAAGAGATAAAGGGAGGGGGTAGGGAAATATTAACCCCCACCCACCGTGCACCGTGATTGGTTAACGGAAAAACAACGGAGTCTAGAGAGTAAACATGAATGAACTAGAATGGAAAACTTGTCCAGAGCAAGTATTTATGTGAAATCAGGGCTTGAAAAGGTAATAACAAAATGTATAAAGTAATACAGCAATATAAAATGGAATGTATGATAAATAATATTTAATGGGCATATAAAATGGGGTGATTTTATAAGGTATCGGGTAATAAAACGAGTAATACTGGGGTCAAACGTAATATGTATACAAGGGTATTACATAAAAGGATTGGTATAATCCTACTGGATCAAAGCGGGTGAAGTCGAATATCTAAATTTGGTGGGTAGAGAAGAAAAAATCCTATTAGTGGAGGTGGACTCTATGCGCAGGGGGGAGGAGATTATGCGCAGAAGGTCGAAACCTACTATGTACAAACAAACGAACGAACGAGAGCGACTACAACCAAACCGTAAAATGACAAAAAATAAATGAAAAACACTGCTAACGTTAGCATGTTATGCTAACATTGCTAATGTTAGATTGCGCCGCTCAATATTACCGTATTTTTTCGGTAAATTTGTATTGTATTACAGGGTATGATTTCGAACAGAAAATATATGTTTTCCTATAGTAAATAACGTGATTTAACCGAATTAGACCTTCATTTCAACCGCAAACAAACAGATCAACCAATTCGGCTAACTTTAAGTTGCCGAATTGAATGCTGTTATTACGGATGAAATGAAGGTGAAAACCGGTTAATCACGTTATTTCCTACAGGAAAACATATATTTACTGTTGAAATGGTTAAATATAATTACTGTTGTCATATATGTTGTGTTAAAATAATTAAATATAAGCACTTGTTCAACGGTGTCACTTCCCTTACGAATATACTGCAAACGATTACATTAGCAACGTTACCAATGATACACAGTGTTACCAACGTTGACGTATGGTACACAGAGTTACCAACGGTACGGTGACATTACTAGCGATAGTAATGATAGATATTTCCATACGTATCTTAAATAATTTTTCCATATAAGTGTTACACAATATATAAAAAGTACAAAAAGGGCACAGAACCTAACAAACCCACCTAACCTAACCGAGGAGTTCCCCAGTCACGAAACACATATAATGACTATTGAGGAATGACTTAACTTTATGAAAAAGACGTCGAAACTTGCGGGTCACGGGAGGGTGAGATTGACGGCTTAACTCCTATGACTAGGATGAGGATGGTTGTGGGGCCAATGTTAATGTAAAAAGTGGTTTGCAAATAATATTATCTTCCATGGGGTAGACGACTTTTTCCCAAAAATGTACCTTTATAAGAAGTAACGCTATAACCACAACGACGTTTCTTTTTGGTTTTACGTATGTTGGATTCGTTATTACAATAAAACACGTGAATGACTTTCCTGTAAGATAAAAAAGAACGGCACTTGGGGCACTGTAAGAGTTGAGGAATTACGTTGTGTGATTTCAGGATATCAACATTGGTTGAAGAATCATAAAAACCACCATGGAATTTAGCAAATGCTTTTAGGTACGGAATACTGCAGCCGTTAAAAGTTTCTACTGTATAACTTCCTCCATCGCAAAATACGTAAAAATAAATCTCACTTGAAATGACGGACACCTTATTAGGACAAAGGTTACAAGGGAAAAGGATTTGGTGGAAGGGGTATGAACAGACCACTCAAAGAGATAAAAGAAGGGGGGTAGGGAAATACCAGTTGACAACCCCCATATGTAAACTTTGAATACGTATCGGTTCGTGATTGGTTAAGGGAAAAACAACGGAGTCTAGAGGGTAAACATGAATGAAGTAAATAGGGAAACTAGTCCAGAGAAAGTATGTACGTGAAACCGGGGAGTGAAAAGGAAATAACAAAAGAAATAAAAACAATATAGTAAGATAAAATGGAATGTATGATAAATAATATTGAATGGGAATAAAAAATGAGATGATTTTACCACGAATGAACTGGATAGGGAAACTAGTCCAGAGCAAGTATTTATGTGAAACCGGGGAGTCAAAAGGAAATAACAAAAGAAATAAACCCAATATAGGAAGATAAAATGGAATGTATGATAAATAATATTGAATGTGAATATAAAATGAGATGATTTTAAAAGGTATACGATAATAAAACAAGTAATTGGAGGGGGAAAAGCTTCTGCGCAGGGGGAGTGATATTTGCGCAGGTCGAAAACTGGTATGCACGAACGTACGTACGTACGGGTGCTAATGTTAGCATGGAATGCTAACATTTGATCTACATCAGACATTGGCAGCACTGGTTACTGTATTTTTTCATGAAATAATCCATGCAACGGCGCCTCCAAAGTTTATCCAGATATACTGTTTTGTATTTTCCTCCGATTATAATACATTCAAGAAGGTAATGTATAGAGAAGAAAAGGCTTGTTTTACGATTATATATCGTTTCCCCAGCATGTTTTCCCCACCCAACACCCCAAGTTCCCACTGGGGGTCCCCCATTATCGTAGGATATAGATGTATATATATTCCTGAAACTAATCATTTGCGACGGGAACGAATGTCATTTTCGAAGAGAGCGTAATTTTTTCTATAAGAAAAAGTATTTGTTTTCTTAGGTTACATTGCCCTGTAATACACTACAATAAAACCATATGGTATATTTCTGAAACTATTCATTTGCGACAGGAACGAGTGTCATTTTCTAAGAGCGGAATTTTTTCTATAGAAAAAAGTATTTTTCCCTAGGTTACATTGCCCTGTAATACAGTACAATAATACCCCAGAACTGCTGGGTGAAGACGACTCCTATGATATGCAATGGAGGGAAAAGGAGCAAAACCAGTATTTTATATCATAATCTGTAACTTCGTTATTAGAGGTCTCCACCCGTAGCATATGGTATTCAAAATAGTGTATTTGCAAAGATCTGTTTAATTATGCGAGTTTCAATGTCCTTCATAATATTACGCTACTCTAAAACTGAACCCCCTCCTGAAATGTGGGTTTACACCCGGTCTGTCCCAAACAACTACAAATTGCTCGAGAAGCTGTACTGCAAGTAAAACTAATAGTAAATGTAATAAAGACGTGTAAATTACTCTTTCTGCAACTTACATGCTCCTTAAGTATTTGTTTGTGGCTAATGTGTTGTGCAAAGGCCGTACAATTAGCGACAGTTCATTTTCCAGTCGCCGGCACCCAGTTCCACGATGATCTAATTATCACAGCACAGGTTTAGACTTCAAACATCCGTAGTCACACAATTAATAAATTGTTTATGAGTCAACACCTTCAAATTTCAGAGTTGACTTTCAAGTGGGAACTTAAATAACACAGAAGTGACAAATGTTTCTGGTTCTCGTTCTGGGGTGAAGCATAGCCTTTGCAACGGCGCCTCCAAAGTCTATCTTCTTATACTGTTTTGTCTTTTCCTCCACATCAGGTTTAATACTTCTTTTTTCTCTTCTATATTTGTTTCACTAAATAAAAAAATCCTACTATTTTCTTTAGGTCTTCCTCTTATGGGTGTTGTAGCTTAATTATTTCATTCCTTTCTTTTCCCTATTCCTGGCAAAACAACAACAACAAAAATGTATCAAATCTTCCTTCTCATTTTCACAAAAATTACAGTTTGAATTCCCCTCATTGTGTCTATTTACAATATCTAGTTTTAATGTAATAGTTCTTGCTCTAAAAAATATCACTGAAGCAAATGTATTGTCATAAAGTAACTCTTCTTTAATTTCTTTCTTCCACGTTCTATATATTTCTAAGCTCACTTTACTTTCTATTTCTTCTTTCCACTTTTTCAGTATCGCATTTTCTGGTTTCCGATTTTATTTCTGTCTTGTTCATTCTTCTTATCTGTCTTATGTCTATATTTAATTCTTCTAAGTACTTTGCAGGTTGCTTCCACCATCTCCCTTCTTTTTCTTGAATATCCAAGATCATTGCTTTCAGTATTTCCTTCTTTCCATTCAGGGTACGATTTAAGTACTATACCTTCCCATCCATCACCCTTGCTTTAATAGAAGATGCACATATCTCCCCTCTTAGAGTAGCATTAGCTGTGCTTTTAGAGGCACCTAAACTCTTCCTGTATACCCCATTCTCTATTCTTTGAAGTTTTTCTATTTCAGTTTCTGTTAGAATTATAATACTAGTTCCATACAAAATAGATGGTAAAGCAATACTTTTCCAGAACGTTTTTCCTATTATTAATTTATTAAAATTTTTCTTTATAAGTGATTATGTTAAATTGGCTAATTTTTGTGCTTTTTCTATCATTACCCTTTTCTGAGTTTTAAATATATTCCTATTATTATCTAGCTTTATTCCTAAATATGTTAAATTTTCTACTACTTTGATTCCCTCTATGTTACCTGACTTTTCTTTCATTTTGTAAATCATAATATTATTCTTTTATTAATTTATAACCCACATTTTTTACCAGTTTCTACTAATACCTGGACGTTACGCTTTGCATTATGTATATCCTCTGCAATTATTAAGGCATCATCTGCAAAAAAAAAAAAAAAAAAAAAATATTCTATCTTTATTAATTGATTTCTGAAACCGTTTCCTTCTTCTTCTATTTTCGTCATGATAATATACGTAATTAGATTAAAAAGTGAAGTTGGTCCTGTGAAACCCTATTTTATTCAACTCGTAATTTCCATTTCTTGTTCTATACCTTCTCCTAAGTCTATGCCCATAGTATCTCCTTGATAAATATTTGCAATTGCACTTATGATTTTGGTATTCATTCTATATTCTTTTAAAACTTCTATTAATACCTCCCTTTTTACAGAGTCAAATGCTTTACTAAAGTCTATAGCAGTTACTATTAGGGGTTTCTTGTTTCTATAGCTCTCTTCTACACAATACTGTACTATAAAGATATTGTCCTCTATCTTGCCTCCACCTGTAAATCCTGATTGACATTCATTGTCTTCTCAATTTATTTTTATGTGACTTTCTATTTCCTCTTTCACCATCATCATGGTTGATTGATTAATTTAAGGTTTTCAGGCATCCTGACACTAAGGTCATTGACGCCGATATCATTTATTCTATATAAAAATTAAAAGAATATTCAATTAAAACCAAAAAAGTTGAATGTCACTATAGAAGTTAATTAGTCTTCAGAAGACCGGCTTCTGAAATAAATCTAAAAATGTCACTCACATGGTAGGACACATCATGACCAAGAATCTTGGCAAGGATGAACCTGCCACCCTCACCTCGAGCCTCAAATAGATATCTATTTCTTAAGTTATTATAATTGGGGCATTCAGTCAACAAATGCCTCACTGTTAAAGGTACTAAACAATCCTCGCAATACGGTTGGTGTTGGCCCTTCAGCAGAAACTCGTGTGTCAACCGAGTGTGACCAATATAGGAATGACAAAGAGTCGTCTCCCATTTACAGGGCATCATGTCATACCTTCAAGGAGATATGACGTTTGTAACTTCTTTCATTTTATTGCCATCTAGATTATTCCAGTGTTGTTACCATTCATTAAAAAACATTTTTTTTATGTTGGGTAGGAAATCATTACAGGGAATGGGATACCTTCTTGGTAGCAACTCGGATGCAGCATTCTTCATCAGTAAATCTGCCTTTTCATTCCCAGACACACCTACATGAGCTGAAATCCAACAAAATCGAACCATCATGTCGGGAATTTCGACCTGATCAATCGAAGTTCCCGCCATTTGACTCCGTCTGCGGTCAAATTGGAGGGAGAGGAAAGAACTCGCGGGCGAATGAATGTCGTTCAAGACGAGAATGTTTAGAACCAAAAAGAGAAACCGCCTGGTAGGGGAGGCGCTGAGACTAAAGAAATCAATTACTTGTAATTTAAGATTAAGAAAAATAACGTCATTCTATTGTAACATGATAAAAAAAAATCCAATCTAGAAATTTAGGTTCAGGAAAAATTGCGCCAAAAAAGTGACGTCGGAGGTTGCAAGGCTTGCTCTGTCTCTTTGATCCGACGTCCCCAATCACAGTAAGTCCTATCTAATTGTTCTCTCTCCCCACCCTTAGTGTACCCAGGTCGGTTTCCATGTAGGTCTTGATAGAGTTATTCTAAAGTTTTTATCTGTTAATATTTTGTCGATCCTTGTGCCAGGGGATCAGTGTTATTGTGTAAAGCACGTCTAAGGGTCTCGATAAGGGGTTTATCGAGATATCTTTATAAATGTTCAATTAATTTTGCTAATATCTCGAGTCCGAAGTGGACATAGTTTTTTTTCGGTCACACATGTTCTTGCATGTCAAGTAAGGGTTAATTTTTCATGTTTCTTTCGTATTAGATTATTATTTTTATAATAAAACTTGTTAAAATATAGCCATATTCTATTTACTCCCCCGATGGTTTTGTGAAGTTTGTCCCTCAGACATTGTGATCTGCCCAGTACATCGGGCTATTTTGTATAAACCGGTGAAATTTCGCCACATTTGGTCCTTCGAACCGGATCACAAGTGCTTCCCAGAGCCGGACGGGACTAATTAGAATATGAGCTTTTAAGGGTGGGAGAGAAGTAACAATTAAAGGTTCGTCTACATCCCGATGTGCGATCGCCCACGTGGGTCAATTTCTTTGAGTCCCTTCCTAACGTAAAGTTACCTTTCTTTCCTTGCCTTGCTCAACCCCCCCAAACGTAAAGTAAAGTTAATTAAGATGGCTGTGTCCACGATCGTTCATATCGAGGCGTCGATGGGCCTACTGGAGGATTTACTAAGCGAAACGCAAAGGGCGCTGATAGAGACCTACTCAGAGTCCGTTTACCAGAATTTGGTAACGGAGTTGCAGGCAGAGGTCCGACAGCTTAAAGAGCTATACAAAAGCCAGCGCGTTAAATTAGAATCTAATATCGAAGCCCGAATTAGGCATATGTTAGGTGAAGCGACACGTGCTTCCACCCTATTGTATAATAGAATAGATAAAGTGAAAGGCCCTTCAACGGGGTATGTTGCCCTCCCCAGCTTGAAGCCGCTGCCTCTCCCCACGTTTGAAGGGGAAGTGCAAGAGTACGCATCGTACCGTGAACTATTCACGATCCATGTGGATCGAAGAGCTGATTTAGACGAAGTGTCTAAATTCACATATTTATTGGGGACGTTGGGCAAAGAGCCGCTTAGGATCATCAAATCTCTAAGTGTAACCACCGCGAACTATAGTGTAGCATTAGACCTATTAGATAAGCAGTATGGCAACGTGCACCAGACACTCGTGATTCTGCACCGTAAATTAGCCAACATCTTTGTGCCGTCACTAAACCCAGTAGAACTCAAAAGGTTCCGTTTTGAGTTGACCATCATTATTGAACAAATCAAAAGACTTAGTACCAATGACTTAGGCCAGGGCATGGTCATGAGCCTCATTAATCAAAAACTTTCAGAGGGAAAACTATACCGCAAAGTGGTAGAGCATTTGAGGAAATGCGACTATACGTTGGACGAGTATTTTGAGGCAATAGATTTTATTGTGAGAATGTTAGAAGACGATGCGTTGCAGAGAGGCGACAGTCTTGAGAGGCGACAGTCTTGAGAGTGACAAAAGACCAGACAGTAGTGTAAGATCGAAAACCCATCCCATCCACCATAATTCCTGCCCATTTTGTAGCGAACGGCATCCGCCTCACGGATGTCGCCAAGTGACTGACGTAGCTGCTAGACGTCGCATTTTGCTAAAAAGGGGTCTTTGTTTTAATTGCACGAAATCAGGCCATCGTAGCGATAAATGTCCCGTTTCAAATTCCTGTAGAAACTGTAATGCTAAGCACCACACTGCAATTTGCGATGCGGGTAGACCGCAATCAATCCCTAGTCATAGTAGTAATAGTCAATCAACAACGTCCCGCCCCGTAGTAAATGCGACGCCTGCGCAGAACCAAACTGCCCCCCGTCCATCCAAAGTTAAAGTAGAATCTAAACCATGCACAAGCGCAAAGATCGCGCAGAGGTCTGATATGGACCTCCCATGCACTATCTTGCCTACAGCCATGGCAGGTATCCAACTAAGGCAAGGTAGTAAGCGAGTCCGCCTATTTCTCGACTCGGGAAGCCAGAGGAGCTTCATCTCAGCAAAAATTGCCCGTCAATTAGGCCTACCGGTGGTAGGAAGAGTTTCCTTGAATATAGCTCCATTTGGTTCCGCGGAAATAAGCGGACAATGCGATGTAGTAAGTTGCAGGGTTGAAATGGGGAAAAGAATCGTGCGTATGAAGTTGGTGGCACAGGAACACGTGGACGTCCCGATACATAACGTGGGTTATATAAAGGTCAGACAGCATCTGTTGACCAAGGGAGTCACGTTAGCCGATCCAGCAAACCAATCAGATACCATGAAGAACGTTCACATTTTAGTTGGGGCTGATTATTTTAGCTATTTTATCATAGGTGTTGAAAAAGTAGATGGGATAAATCTTTTCTTGACGCATAATGGTATGTCCCCGTAAGGGAAGGTGCCACAGTGGCTGTTCCAAGGGGAAAAGGTCGAACAAGTAAGAATGTTGAGAGTGTGCAGAATCACGGACGAGCCATATCTGTATGATGTAGATGAGTGGTGGCGATTAGACCGTGTTGGCATCGCCCCATCTGAGCAATAAACTGTTCGCGAGGCCGAGGCCGTGCGAAAGGTATCGCAAAGTGTTGTAAGAAAACCTGAGGGATATCAGGTTAGCCTACCATTCGGGTCGGATGCTAGGCCAGAAACAAATTATCGTAACGCTGTGGCGCAGTTAGAGTCGTTGCAGACCAAATTCAGAAAGGATAGGAAATATTTTGAACAATATCAGGGAGTGATAGATAAATATATCGAAGCAGGTTTTATATCAGAGGTGAAAAATCCCATAGTGGAAGGTTATTACATGCCACACTTTGGTGTTAAGAAAGACAGCCGTACCACCCCCCTTAGAATCGTGTTCAATGCCTCGGCAAAGTCAAAGGGTTGCAAGTCATTGAATGAATGTCTCTTACCTGGGCCCAATTTGGTAGAGTTAGCATATAGTTTAATTATAAGGTTTAGGTTGAACCGATATGCCATGTTAGCCGACATAAGTAAAGCATTCCATCGTGTTTTGTTAGATCCTCGTGATGCCAAATACACACGATTTCTGTGGCGCGAGGCAGCTGGTCGAGCGCTTACCTTCGCCTTTAGAGTCGTGGTGTTCGGCATCACAGCTAGTCCATTTTTGCTACAACAGATATTAAATTGTCATTTTAAAGAGGAAGGGCGCCCAGATTTAGTAAAATCCTTTTATGTCGATAACTATCTAGCCACGTTTGAAGATTTAGAACATATGAGGCGAGAGCATGAGTCTGTTCATAACATCTTAAAAGGGCCGGGTATGCCCTTAGAAGGGTGGGCAAGCAATCACTTGGCCTTCGATAGCGAGAAACAGTGGAGTGAGCCCGTGAGTGTGAACGTGCTCGGGCTGCGATGGGCCCGGGGCGTGGACAGATTGTGTGTGAAAGAAACTAAAAGGATCTGTGAGTTGGGGGAGGGATGGGTGCCTACGAAGCGTAGGGTACTTTCCCTATTAGTCTCCATTTATGATCCGATAGGTTTGATAAGCCCATTATTTGTAAGGGGAAAACTTTTCCTTCAACAACTATGGGAGGATAATGTAGGTTGGGATGATGTGTTAGGAGAAGAAAGGGCTAAAGAGGCAAGTGAATTGTTGAATGATTTGAAAGCGGTGAGCGACATCACCTTTCAAAGATCGATAGGAAGAAGGGGTTTAGAACTTCATGTGTTCACTGATGCCAGCAGTAAGGCATATGGAGCAGTGGCATATACTAGGGACGAATGCAATCGGGTAAGTTTGGTTACTAGTAAAACCAGGATCACTCCGAAAGGGATGAGCAAGCTGACGATCCCTAAGTTAGAGCTACTGGCCTTGTTGTTAGGCAGCAGACTAGCAAGAACGCTCAAGGAACTGATCGAGCCACGTGAAATAGTAATGTGGACCGACAGTAAGGTAACGTTGGCATGGGTAGCATCTCCCGATGCCAGGTCTAATAAAAATGTGTTTGTTTCTAACAGAGTGGCGGAAATTATTTTTATTCAGCAGGTTTGTAGTTTCAGTCTGAACCATGTCCCTAGTCGTCAGAACCCTGCCGATATCCTATCCCGAGGTGCAACGGCTCGACAATTGCAATCTAACTCCCTGTGGAGGAACGGTCCAGAATTCCTCAGGACCACGGGAAAGCCTGTTCCTTACAAGGAGGAAGATCCACTACATCAAACTCACGTAGTAGCGGCGGTGCAGGAGTTGAGGGAGGAGATGTGTCCTACCCCCCCCCCCCCTTCAGGCGAGATTTGGGACATCCTGAAAAGGGAAGTAGGGTTCCGATTCTTGTTGAGAGTAGCCAGACTAGTTTTAAAGTTTGCTAAGATAGAACGGCATCCGTTCAGTATTGTTGTCCAATTAGAGCAAAAACATTATTTGCCTACTGTTTATGCCTACTTAGAGGGCGGAGTCAGACCCCCTCGTGAAGTTGCTAATTTTGTCAGACAATTGAATTTAGTTTTAGTAGATAATCTCATCTGCACCAGGGGACGAGTGTCCCATGTAGGAGAAACTGATCATTTAATTCTCTTGCCAGCCAAAGGGCATTTAGTTAGAATGTATTTAAATTATTTACATCAGTTACATTTGCATTGTGGGGTGAATACTCTAATAGGTATCTTTCGACAGAAATGTTGGGTGGCGGGTCTACGTTCCATTGCGAAGCGAACCGTGCGGCAATGCCCTGAATGCAAGCTAGCCTTCCAGCCTCTAACGAGACAGCCACCCCCACCCCCCCCCCCCCTGCCAAAGGAAAGGATCACCCTCACAAAACCCTTCACAGCGGTCGGAGTGGACCACACAGCAGCGATTCAAACCGAGACACGGTCAGGATATATACTTATCATAACCTGCATGGCTAGCAGAGCCGTGTACCTTGACTTCTGTCCCTCTTTGGAAGCAGAAGAATTCGTGTTGGCACTTAGACGGTTTAGTGCCACCCATGGTGCCCCACAGCTCATCATGTCCGATAACCATCAAACCTTCAAGGCTGCCAGCCACCTCCTGCAGGGACTCTATGAAGAAGATGAAGTCCAGCAGTTCCTGAGGAAAACTGGCATAATGTGGCGGTTTCAGACGCCCCGTGCACCTTGGAAAGGTGGGTTCTTCGAGCGTTTGATAGGAGTAACGAAACGGACCCTCCAGATAGCCCTCGGAAAGAAGTACCTGCCGGACGCCCACATGCTAACCCTCGTGTAAGAAGCAGAAGCAGTGGTGAATAATCGACCGCTTATGTACAGCGGTGACGAGCGCGAGGATGAAGTCCTCACCCCCTCCCATTTGATAAGAGGACACCAAGTCCACCTCATGGCACCAATCTTACCGGACGACCATCTCAACGCAACCTTCACCTCTCGGAAGCTACGTGATCGTTACATAAGATTGACAGATTCACTAAGAACGTTCAGAGAACGATGGAGAAGAGAATACTTGAGTGCCTTGAGAGCCCGGCACGACTGTCGGCCCGGGGAACCCTCCAAGCTGCACCCCGGAGACATCGTGCTAGTTAAGCAGGAGAATAAGAAAAGAGCGACATGGCCTCTGGGACGTGTCGTGGAGACGTATCCTGACGACGACAGAGTCGTACGTTCGGCTAAAGTATTGTTTGAGGGTGTCGAATCGCTGCGAGCTGTCAGCCACCTGGTTCCCCTAGAAATAGCCCCCTCTGAGGATGACGATGGAGGAGAAGACGGCGATGACGGAGAAGAGGGCGCGTACAGTTCGACAGCCGGAATGCCAGGGATAGCGGAGACGTCTGGGGACGACCAGGGTATGGCAACAGCTACGACAACTCAACAACCAGCCACAGGAACGGACGACAACGACGAGAAAGGTGAGAACTATGCAGTTAGTGAAAGAAGTGAAAATGAAAATGAAAATGAAACTGAATCAGAGCAGACAAACGCACAAGGACGTTCTGCACGCCCATTGAGAAGGGCTGCCGCGAAACAGCGAGAACTAATGGACTGTCTGCTGAAAGGTGACAACATATAAAACGTAGCTGTAAACAATGAGTGAAAAAGGGGCGTGTCCTATCTGGAAGGTAGGGAGGGTGGAGTTTGTGAGGTGTGCATGAATCTGTGGAAGTTGGAAGTGCGTAGGGGGTGGAGAACGGGGACGGGATGGTCTCTCGTGCGTACAGACCGAGCGTTGCACAGAACCAACCCCTCCCTCTTGTACTCCATTAAGTAACAGCCTGCATGTAGCAGCGCTATAGAAGTCTCGATTATTGTGAGTTGAGACAGACTGAATTTGAATTGTTATGTATGCATTTCTGCCATTTTCTGATTGTCTTAGGCCCATTGCCTAATTGCCTTTGCACTTGAATTGTTATGTATGCAATTCTGCCATTTTCTGACTGCCTTAGGCCCATTGCCTAATTGCCTTTGCATTTGAATTGTAATGTATGCATTTCCATTGCCATTTTCTGTTTGTTTTAGGCCCATTGCCTAATTGCCTTTGCATTTGAATTGTAATGTACGCATTTCCATTGCCATTTTCTGTTTGTTTTAGGCCCATTGCCTACTTGCTTTGCCATTTGAATTTTGTAAAATGTGTGTGTACATTATCACTGATTTCTGCTGTTCCTTATGTGTATTATACACGAGTGCATTAGAATTGCTAGGCCCATTGCCTAATTTGAACTGTTGTATGACTATGTATATTATTGATTGTGTTTATTACCCCGGGGTAACATTGCTGTGTTGTATATTGTGCGTACTCTGTTCGAGTCGTTGCGGAGCGCTACGCAGCGAGCCTAACAGAGTCTCTGAGTAAGTCACTCCCCCCACCCCGAGTCCAGCTCCATCCAATTGACTGACGTTTCATCGCTCCTTATTTTGGGGCGTGGAGGATGTCGGGAATTTTGACCTGATCAATCGAAGTTCCCGCCATTTGACTCCGTCTACGGTCAAATTGGAGGGAGAGGAAAGAACTCGCGGGCGAATGAATGTCGTTCAAGACGAGAATGTTTAGAACCAAAAAGAGAAACCGCCTGGTAGGGGAGGCGCTGAGACTAAAGAAATCAATTACTTGTAATTTAAGATTAAGAAAAATAACGTCATTCTATTGTAACATGATAAAAAAAAATCCAATCTAGAAATTTAGGTTCAGGAAAAATTGCGCCAAAAAAGTGACGTCGGAGGTTGCAAGGCTTGCTGTCTCTTTGATCCGACGTCCCCAATCACAGTAAGTCCTATCTAATTGTTCTCTCTCCCCACCCTTAGTGTACCCAGGTCGGTTTCCATGTAGGTCTTGATAGAGTTATTCTAAAGTTTTTATCTGTTAATATTTTGTCGATCCTTGTGCCAGGGGATCAGTGTTATTGTGTAAAGCACGTCTAAGGGTCTCGATAAGGGGTTTATCGAGATATCTTTATAAATGTTCAATTAATTTTGCTAATATCTCGAGTCCGAAGTGGACATAGTTTTTTTTCGGTCACACATGTTCTTGTATGTCAAGTAAGGGTTAATTTTTCATGTTTCTTTCGTATTAGATTATTATTTTTATAATAAAACTTGTTAAAATATAGCCATATTCTATTTACTCCCCCGATGGTTTTGTGAAGTTTGTCCCTCAGACATTGTGATCTGCCCAGTACATCGGGCTATTTTGTATAAACCGGTGAAATTTCGCCACATTTGGTCCTTCGAACCGGATCACAAGTGCTTCCCAGAGCCGGACGGGACTAATTAGAATATGAGCTTTTAAGGGTGGGAGAGAAGTAACAATTAAAGGTTCGTCTACGTCCCGATGTGCGATCGCCCACGTGGGTCAATTTCTTTGAGTCCCTTCCTAACGTAAAGTTACCTTTCTTTCCTTGCCTTGCTCAACCCCCCCAAACGTAAAGTAAAGTTAATTAAGATGGCTGTGTCCACGATCGTTCATATCGAGGCGTCGATGGGCCTACTGGAGGATTTACTAAGCGAAACGCAAAGGGCGCTGATAGAGACCTACTCAGAGTCCGTTTACCAGAATTTGGTAACGGAGTTGCAGGCAGAGGTCCGACAGCTTAAAGAGCTATACAAAAGCCAGCGCGTTAAATTAGAATCTAATATCGAAGCCCGAATTAGGCATATGTTAGGTGAAGCGACACGTGCTTCCACCCTATTGTATAATAGAATAGATAAAGTGAAAGGCCCTTCAACGGGGAATGTTGCCCTCCCCAGGTTGAAGCCGCTGCCTCTCCCCACGTTTGAAGGGGAAGTGCAAGAGTACGCATCGTACCGTGAACTATTCACGATCCACGTGGATCGAAGAGCTGATTTAGATGAAGTGTCTAAATTCACATATTTATTGGGGACGTTGGGCAAAGAGCCGCTTAGGATCATCAAATCTCTAAGTGTAACCGCCGCGAACTATAGTGTAGCATTAGACCTATTAGATAAGCAGTATGGCAACGTGCACCAGACACTCGTGATTCTGAACCGTAAATTAGCCAACATCTTTGTGCCGTCACTAAACCCAGTAGAACTCAAAAGGTTCCGTTTTGAGTTGACCATCATTATTGAACAAATCAAAAGACTTAGTACCAATGACTTAGGCCAGGGCATGGTCATGAGCCTCATTAATCAAAAACTTTCAGAGGGAAAACTATACCGCAAAGTGGTAGAGCATTTGAGGAAATGCGACTATACGTTGGACGAGTTTTTTGAGGCAATAGATTTTATTGTGAGAATGTTAGAAGACGATGAGTTGCAGAGAGGCGACAGTCTTGAGAGTGACAAAAGACCAGACAGTAGTGTAAGACCGAAAACCCATCCCATCCACCATAATTCCTGCCCATTTTGTAGCGAACGGCATCCGCCTCACGGATGTCGCCAAGTGACTGACGTAGCTGCTAGACGTCGCATTTTGCTAAAAAGGGGTCTTTGTTTGAATTGCACGAAATCAGGCCATCGTAGCGATAAATGTCCTGTTTCAAATTCCTGTAGAAACTGTAATGCTAAGCACCACACTGCAATTTGCGATGCGGGTAGACCGCAATCAATCCCTAGTCATAGTAGTAATAGTCAATCAACAACGTCCCGCCCCGTAGTAAATGCGACGCCTGCGCAGAACCAAACTGCCCCCCGTCCATCCAAAGTTAAAGTAGAATCTAAACCATGCACGAGCGCAAAGATCGCGCAGAGGTCTGATGTGGACCTCTCATGCACTATCTTGCCTACAGCCATGGCAGGTATCCAACTAAGGCAAGGTAGTAAGCGAGTCCGCCTATTTCTCGACTCGGGAAGCCAGAGGAGCTTCATCTCAGCAAAAATTGCCCGTCAATTAGGCCTACCGGTGGTAGGAAGAATTTCCTTGAATATAGCTCCATTTGGTTCCGAGGAAATAAGCGGACAATGCGATGTAGTAAGTTGCAGGGTTGAAATGGGGAAAAGAATCGTGCGTATGAAGTTGGTGGCACACGAACACGTGGACGTCCCGATACATAACGTGGGTTATGTAAAAGTCAGACAGCATCTGTTGACCAAGGGAGTCACGTTAGCCGATCCAGAAAACCAATCAGATACCATGAAGAACGTTCACATTTTAGTTGGGGCTGATTATTTTAGCTATTTTATCATAGGTGTTGAAAAAGTAGATGGGATAAATCTTTTCTTGACGCATAATGGTATGTCCCCGTAAGGGAAGGTGCCACAGTGGCTGTTCCAAGGGGAAAAGGTCGAACAAGTAAGAATGTTGAGAGTGTGCAGAATCACGGACGAGCCATATCTGTATGATGTAGATGAGTGGTGGCGATTAGACCGTGTTGGCATCGCCCCATCTGAGCAATACACTGTTCGCGAGGCCGAGGCCGTGCGAAAGGTATCGCAAAGCGTTGTAAGAAAACCTGAGGGATATCAGGTTAGCCTACCATTCGGGTCGGATGCTAGGCCAGAAACAAATTATCGTAACGCTGTGGCGCAGTTAGAGTCGTTGCAGACCAAATTCAGAAAGGATAGGAAATATTTTGAACAATATCAGGGAGTGATAGATAAATATATCGAAGCAGGTTTTATATCAGAGGTGAAAAATCCCATAGTGGAAGGTTATTACATGCCACACTTTGGTGTTAAGAAAGACAGCCGTACCACCCCCCTTAGAATCGTGTTTAATGCCTCGGCAAAGTCAAAGGGTTGCAAGTCATTGAATGAATGTCTCTTACCTGGGCCCAATTTGGTAGAGTTAGCATATAGTTTAATTATAAGGTTTAGGTTGAACCGATATGCCATGTTAGCCGACATAAGTAAAGCATTCCATCGTGTTTTGTTAGATCCTCGTGATGCCAAATACACACGATTTCTGTGGCGCGAGGCAGCTGGTCGAGCGCTTACCTTCGCCTTTAGAGTCGTGGTGTTCGGCATCACAGCTAGTCCATTTTTGCTACAACAGATATTAAATTGTCATTTTAAAGAGGAAGGGCGCCCAGATTTAGTAAAATCCTTTTATGTCGATAACTATCTAGCCACGTTTGAAGATTTAGAACATATGAGGCGAGAGCATGAGTCTGTTCATA
This sequence comes from Palaemon carinicauda, assembly GCF_036898095.1. Taxonomy (NCBI): domain Eukaryota; kingdom Metazoa; phylum Arthropoda; class Malacostraca; order Decapoda; family Palaemonidae; genus Palaemon; species Palaemon carinicauda. The sequence continues at coordinate 65,361,642 of NC_090747.1, forward strand.
ACATCTTAAAAGGGCCGGGTATGCCCTTAGAAGGGTGGGCAAGCAATCACTTGGCCTTTGATAGCGAGAAACAGTGGAGTGAGCCCATGAGTGTGAACGTGCTCGGGCTGCGATGGGCCCGGGACGTGGACAGATGATGTGTGAAAGAAACTAAAAGGATCTGTGAGTTGGGGGAGGGATGGGTGCCTACGAAGCGTAGGGTACTTTCCCTATTAGTCTCCATTTATGATCTGATAGGTTTGATAAGCCCATTATTTGTAAGGGGAAAACTTTTCCTTCAACAACTATGGGAGGATAATGTAGATTGGGGTGATGTGTTAGGAGAAGGCAAGTGAATTGTTGAATGATTTGAAAGCGGTGAGCGACATCACCTTTCAAAGATCGATAGGAAGAAGGGGTTTAGAACTTCATGTGTTCACTGATGCCAGCAGTAAGGCATATGGAGCAGTGGCATATACTAGGGACGAATGCAATCGGGTAAGTTTGGTTACTAGTAAAACCAGGATCACTCCGAAAGGGATGAGCAAGCTGACGATCCCTAAGTTAGAGCTACTGGCCTTGTTGTTAGGCAGCAGACTAGCAAGAACGCTCAAGGAACTGATCGAGCCACGTGAAATAGTAATGTGGACCGACAGTAAGGTAACGTTGGCATGGGTAGCATCTCCCGATGCCAGGTCTAATAAAAATGTGTTTGTTTCTAACAGAGTGGCGGAAATTATTTTTATTCAGCAGGTTTGTAGTTTCAGTCTGAACCATGTCCCTAGTCATCAGAACCCTGCCGATATCCTATCCCGAGGTGCAACGGCTCGACAATTGCAAGCTAACTCCCTGTGGAGGAACGGTCCAGAATTCCTCAGGACCACGGGAAAGCCTGTTCCTTACAAGGAGGAAGATCCACTACATCAAACTCACGTAGTAGCGGCGGTGCAGGAGTTGAGGGAGGAGATGTGTCCTACCCCCCCCCCTTCAGGCGAGATTTGGGACATCCTGAAAAGGGAAGTAGGGTTCCAATTCTTGTTGAGAGTAGCCAGACTAGTTTTAAAGTTTGCTAAGATAGAACGGCATCCGTTCAGTATTGTTGTCCAATTAGAGCAAAAACATTATTTGCCTACTGTTTATGCCTACTTAGAGGGCGGAGTCAGACCCCCTCGTGAAGTTGCTAATTTTGTCAGACAATTGAATTTAGTTTTAGTAGATAATCTCATCTGCACCAGGGGACGAGTGTCCTATGTAGGAGAAACTGATCATTTAATTCTCTTGCCAGCCAAAGGGCATTTAGTTAGAATGTATTTAAATTATTTACATCAGTTACATTTGCATTGTGGGGTGAATACTCTAATAGGTATCTTTCGACAGAAATGTTGGGTGGCGGGTCTACGTTCCATTGCGAAGCGAACCGTGCGGCAATGCCCTGAATGCAAGCTAGCCTTCCAGCCTCTAACGAGACAGCCACCACCACCCCCCCCCCTGCCAAAGGAAAGGATCACCCTCACAAAACCCTTCACAGCGGTCGGAGTGGACCACACAGCAGCGATTCAAACCGAGACACGGCCAGGATATATACTTATCATAACCTGCATGGCTAGCAGAGCCGTGTACCTTGACTTCTGTCCCTCTTTGGAAGCAGAAGAATTCGTGTTGGCACTTAGACGGTTTAGTGCCACCCATGGTGCCCCACAGCTCATCATGTCCGATAACCATCAAACCTTCAAGGCTGCCAGCCACCTCCTGCAGGGACTCTATGAAGAAGATGAAGTCCAGCAGTTCCTGAGGAAAACTGGTATAATGTGGCGGTTTCAGACGCCCCGTGCACCTTGGAAAGGTGGGTTCTTCGAGCGTTTGATAGGAGTAACGAAACGGACCCTCCAGATAGCCCTCGGAAAGAAGTACCTGCCGGACGCCCACATGCTAACCCTCGTGTAAGAAGCAGAAGCAGTGGTGAATAATCGACCGCTTATGTACAGCGGTGACGAGCGCGAGGATGAAGTCCTCACCCCCTCCCATTTGATAAGAGGACACCAAGTCCACCTCATGGCACCAATCTTACCGGACGACCATCTCAACGCAACCTTCACCTCTCGGAAGCTACGTGATCGTTACATAAGATTGACAGATTCACTAAGAACGTTCAGAGAACGATGGAGAAGAGAATACTTGAGTGCCTTGAGAGCTCAGCACGACTGTCGGCCCGGGGAACCCTCCAAGCTGCACCCCGGAGACATCGTGCTAGTTAAGCAGGAGAATAAGAAAAGAGCGACATGGCCTCTGGGACGTGTCGTGGAAACGTATCCTGACGACGACAGAGTCGTACGTTCGGCTAAAGTGTTGTTTGAGGGTGTCGAATCGCTGCGAGCTGTCAGCCACCTGGTTCCCCTAGAAATAGCCCCCTCTGAGGATGACGATGGAGGAGAAGACGGCGATGACGGAGAAGAGGGCGCGTACAGTTCGACAGCCGGAATGCCAGGGATAGCGGAGACGTCTGGGGACGACCAGGGTATGGCAACAGCTACGACAACTCAACAACCAGCCACAGGAACGGACGACAACGACGAGAAAGGTGAGAACTATGCAGTTAGTGAAAGAAGTGAAAATGAAAATGAAAATGAAACTGAATCAGAGCAGACGAACGCACAAGGACGTTCTGCACGCCCATTGAGAAGGGCTGCCGCGAAACAGCGAGAACTAATGGACTGTCTGCTGAAAGGTGACAACATATAAAACGTAGCTGTAAACAATGAGTGAAAAAGGGGCGTGTCCTATCTGGAAGGTAGGGAGGGTGGAGTTTGTGAGGTTTGCATGAATCTGTGGAAGTTGGAAGTGCGTAGGGGGTGGAGAACGGGGACGGGATGGTCTCTCGTGCGTACAGACCGAGCGTTGCACAGAACCAACCCCTCCCTCTTGTACTCCATTAAGTAACAGCCTGCATGTAGCAGCGCTATAGAAGTCTCGATTATTGTGAGTTGAGACAGACTGAATTTGAATTGTTATGTATGCATTTCTGCCATTTTCTGATTGTCTTAGGCCCATTGCCTAATTGCCTTTGCACTTGAATTGTTATGTATGCAATTCTGCCATTTTCTGACTGCCTTAGGCCCATTGCCTAATTGCCTTTGCATTTGAATTGTAATGTATGCATTTCCATTGCCATTTTCTGTTTGTTTTAGGCCCATTGCCTAATTGCCTTTGCATTTGAATTGTAATGTACGCATTTCCATTGCCATTTTCTGTTTGTTTTAGGCCCATTACCTACTTGCTTTGCCATTTGAATTTTGTAAAATGTGTGTGTACATTATCACTGATTTCTGCTGTTCCTTATGTGTATTATACACGAGTGCATTAGAATTGCTAGGCCCATTGCCTAATTTGAACTGTTGTATGACTATGTATATTATTGATTGTGTTTATTACCCCGGGGTAACATTGCTGTGTTGTATATTGTGCGTACTCTGTTCGAGTCGTTGCGGAGCGCTACGCAGCGAGCCTAACAGAGTCTCTGAATAAGTCACTCCCCCCACCCCGAGTCCAGCTCCATCCAATTGACCGACGTTTCATCGCTCCTTATTTTGGGGCGTGGAGGATGTCGGGAATTTCGACCTGATCAATCGAAGTTCCCGCCATTTGACTCCGTCTACGGTCAAATTGTAGGGAGAGGAAAGAACTCGCGGGTGAATGAATGTCGTTCAAGACGAGAATGTTTAGAACCAAAAAGAGAAACCGCCTGGTAGGGGAGGCGCTGAGACTAAAGAAATCAATTACTTGTAATTTAAGATTAAGAAAAATAACGTCATTCTATTGTAACATGATAAAAAAAAATCCAATCTAGAAATTTAGGTTCAGGAAAAATTGCGCCAAAAAAGTGACGTCGGAGGTTGCAAGGCTTGCTGTCTCTTTGATCCGACGTCCCCAATCACAGTAAGTCCTATCTAATTGTTCTCTCTCCCCACCCTTAGTGTACCCAGGTCGGTTTCCATGTAGGTCTTGATAGAGTTATTCTAAAGTTTTTATCTGTTAATATTTTGTCGATCCTTGTGCCAGGGGATCAGTGTTATTGTGTAAAGCACGTCTAAGGGTCTCGATAAGGGGTTTATCGAGATATCTTTATAAATGTTCAATTAATTTTGCTAATATCTCGAGTCCGAAGTGGACATAGTTTTTTTTCGGTCACACATGTTCTTGCATGTCAAGTAAGGGTTAATTTTTCATGTTTCTTTCGTATTAGATTATTATTTTTATAATAAAACTTGTTAAAATATAGCCATATTCTATTTACTCCCCCGATGGTTTTGTGAAGTTTGTCCCTCAGACATTGTGATCTGCCCAGTACATCGGGCTATTTTGTATAAACCGGTGAAATTTCGCCACATTTGGTCCTTCGAACCGGATCACAAGTGCTTCCCAGAGCCGGACGGGACTAATTAGAATATGAGCTTTTAAGGGTGGGAGAGAAGTAACAATTAAAGGTTCGTCTACGTCCCGATGTGCGATCGCCCACGTGGGTCAATTTCTTTGAGTCCCTTCCTAACGTAAAGTTACCTTTCTTTCCTTGCCTTGCTCAACCCCCCCAAACGTAAAGTAAAGTTAATTAAGATGGCTGTGTCCACGATCGTTCATATCGAGGCGTCGATGGGCCTACTGGAGGATTTACTAAGCGAAACGCAAAGGGCGCTGATAGAGACCTACTCAGAGTCCGTTTACCAGAATTTGGTAACGGAGTTGCAGGCAGAGGTCCGACAGCTTAAAGAGCTATACAAAAGCCAGCGCGTTAAATTAGAATCTAATATCGAAGCCCGAATTAGGCATATGTTAGGTGAAGCGACACGTGCTTCCACCCTATTGTATAATAGAATAGATAAAGTGAAAGGCCCTTCAACGGGGAATGTTGCCCTCCCCAGGTTGAAGCCGCTGCCTCTCCCCACGTTTGAAGGGGAAGTGCAAGAGTACGCATCGTACCGTGAACTATTCACGATCCACGTGGATCGAAGAGCTGATTTAGACGAAGTGTCTAAATTCACATATTTATTGGGGACGTTGGGCAAAGAGCCGCTTAGGATCATCAAATCTCTAAGTGTAACCACCGCGAACTATAATGTAGCATTAGACCTATTAGATAAGCAGTATGGCAACGTGCACCAGACACTCGTGATTCTGCACCCTAAATTAGCCAACATCTTTGTGCCGTCACTAAACCCAGTAGAACTCAAAAGGTTCCGTTTTGAGTTGACCATCATTATTGAACAAATCAAAAGACTTAGTACCAATGACTTAGGCCAGGGCATGGTCATGAGCCTCATTAATCAAAAACTTTCAGAGGGAAAACTATACCGCAAAGTGGTAGAGCATTTGAGGAAATGCGACTATACGTTGGACGAGTTTTTTGAGGCAATAGATTTTATTGTGAGAATGTTAGAAGACGATGCGTTGCAGAGAGGCGACAGTCTTGAGAGGCGACAGTCTTGAGAGTGACAAAAGACCAGACAGTAGTGTAAGACCGAAAACCCATCCCATCCACCATAATTCCTGCCCATTTTGTAGCGAACGGCATCCGCCTCACGGATGTCGCCAAGTGACTGACGTAGCTGCTAGACGTCGCATTTTGCTAAAAACGGGTCTTTGTTTTAATTGCACGAAATCAGGCCATCGTAGCGATAAATGTCCCGTTTCAAATTCCTGTAGAAACTGTAATGCTAAGCACCACACTGCAATTTGCGATGCGGGTAGACCGCAATCAATCCCTAGTCATAGTAGTAATAGTCAATCAACAACGTCCCGCCCCGTAGTAAATGCGACGCCTGCGCAGAACCAAACTGCCCCCCGTCCATCCAAAGTTAAAGTAGAATCTAAACCATGCACGAGCGCAAAGATCGCGCAGAGGTCTGATGTGGACCTCCCATGCACTATCTTGCCTATAGCCATGGCAGGTATCCAACTAAGGCAAGGTAGTAAGCGAGTCCGCCTATTTCTTGACTCGGGAAGCCAGAGGAGCTTCATCTCAGCAAAAATTGCCCGTCAATTAGGCCTACCGGTGGTAGGAAGAGTTTCCTTGAATATAGCTCCATTTGGTTCCGAGGAAATAAGCGGACAATGCGATGTAGTAAGTTGCAGGGTTGAAATGGGGAAAAGAATCGTGCGTATGAAGTTGGTGGCACACGAACACGTGGACGTCCCGATACATAACGTGGGTTATGTAAAGGTCTGACAGCATCTGTTGACCAAGGGAGTCACGTTAGCCGATCTAGCTAACCAATCAGATACCATGAAGAACGTTCACATTTTAGTTGGGGCTGATTATTTTAGCTATTTTATCATAGGTGTTGAAAAAGTAGATGGGATAAATCTTTTCTTGACGCATAATGGTATGTCCCCGTAAGGGAAGGTGCCACAGTGGCTGTTCCAAGGGGAAAAGGTCGAACAAGTAAGAATGTTGAGAGTGTGCAGAATCACGGACGAGCCATATCTGTATGATGTAGATGAGTGGTGGCGATTAGACCGTGTTGGCATCGCCCCATCTGAGCAATACACTGTTCGCGAGGCCGAGGCCGTGCGAAAGGTATGGCAAAGCGTTGTAAGAAAACCTGAGGAATATCAGGTTAGCCTACCATTCGGGTCGGATGCTAGGCCAGAAACAAATTATCGTAACGCTGTGGCGCAGTTAGAGTCGTTGCAGACCAAATTCAGAAAGGATAGGAAATATTTTGAACAATATCAGGGAGTGATAGATAAATATATCGAAGCAGGTTTTATATCAGAGGTGAAAAATCCCATAGTGGAAGGTTATTACATGCCACACTTTGGTGTTAAGAAAGACAGCTGTACCACCCCCCTTAGAATCGTGTTCAATGCCTCGGCAAAGTCAAAGGGTTGCAAGTCATTGAATGAATGTCTCTTACCTGGGCCCAATTTGGTAGAGTTAGCATATAGTTTAATTATAAGGTTTAGGTTGAACCGATATGCCATATTAGCCGACATAAGTAAAGCATTCCATCGTGTTTTGTTAGATCCTCGTGATGCCAAATACACACGATTTCTGTGGCACGAGGCAGCTGGTCGAGCGCTTACCTTCGCCTTTAGAGTCGTGGTGTTCGGCATCACAGCTAGTCCATTTTTGCTACAACAGATATTAAATTGTCATTCTAAAGAGGAAGGGCGCCCAGATTTAGTAAAATCCTTTTATGTCGATAACTATCTAGCTACGTTTGAAGATTTAGAACATATGAGGCGAGAGCATGAGTCTGTTCATAACATCTTAAAAGGGCCGGGTATGCCCTTAGAAGGGTGGGCAAGCAATCACTTGGCCTTCGATAGCGAGAAACAGTGGAATGAGCCCGTGAGTGTGAACGTGCTCGGGCTGCGATGGGCCCGGGACGTGGACAGATTGTGTGTGAAAGAAACTAAAAGGATCTGTGAGTTGGGGGAGGGATGGGTGCCTACGAAGCGTAGGGTACTTTCCCTATTAGTCTCCATTTATGATCCGATAGGTTTGATAAGCCCATTATTTGTAAGGGGAAAACTTTTCCTTCAACAACTATGGGAGGATAATGTAGGTTGGGATGATGTGTTAGGAGAAGAAAGGGCTAAAGAGGCAAGTGAATTGTTGAATGATTTGAAAGCGGTGAGCGACATCACCTTTCAAAGATCGATAGGAAGAAGGGGTTTAGAACTTCATGTGTTCACCGATGCCAGCAGTAAGGCATATGGAGCAGTGGCATATACTAGGGACGAATGCAATCGGGTAAGTTTGGTTACTAGTAAAACCAGGATCACTCCGAAAGGGATGAGCAAGCTGACGATCCCTAAGTTAGAGCTACTGGCCTTGTTGTTAGGCAGCAGACTAGCAAGAACGCTCAAGGAACTGATCGAGCCACGTGAAATAGTAATGTGGACCGACAGTAAGGTAACGTTGGCATGGATAGCATCTCCCGATGCCAGGTCTAATAAAAATGTGTTTGTTTCTAACAGAGTGGCGGAAATTATTTTTATTCAGCAGGTTTGTAGTTTCAGTCTGAACCATGTCCCTAGTCATCAGAACCCTGCCGATATCCTATCCCGAGGTGCAACGGCTCGACAATTGCAAGCTAACTCCCTGTGGAGGAACGGTCCAGAATTCCTCAGGACCACGGGAAAGCCTGTTCCTTACAAGGAGGAAGATCCACTACATCAAACTCACGTAGTAGCGGCGGTGCAGGAGTTGAGGGAGGAGATGTGTCCTACCCCCCCCAGGCGAGATTTGGGACATCCTGAAAAGGGAAGTAGGGTTCCAATTCTTGTTGAGAGTAGCCAGACTAGTTTTAAAGTTTGCTAAGATAGAACGGCATCCGTTCAGTATTGTTGTCCAATTAGAGCAAAAACATTATTTGCCTACTGTTTATGCCTACTTAGAGGGCGGAGTCAGACCCCCTCGTGAAGTTGCTAATTTTGTCAGACAATTGAATTTAGTTTTAGTAGATAATCTCATCTGCACCAGGGGACGAGTGTCCCATGTAGGAGAAACTGATCATTTAATTCTCTTGCCAGCCAAAGGGCATTTAGTTAGAATGTATTTAAATTATTTACATCAGTTACATTTGCATTGTGGGGTGAATACTCTAATAGGTATCTTTCGACAGAAATGTTGGGTGGCGGGTCTACGTTCCATTGCGAAGCGAACCGTGCGGCAATGCCCTGAATGCAAGCTAGCCTTCCAGCCTCTAACGAGACAGCCACCACCACCCCCCCTGCCAAAGGAAAGGATCACCCTCACAAAACCCTTCACAGCGGTCGGAGTGGACCACACAGCAGCGATTCAAACCGAGACACGGCCAGGATATATACTTATCATAACCTGCATGGCTAGCAGAGCCGTGTACCTTGACTTCTGTCCCTCTTTGGAAGCAGAAGAATTCGTGTTGGCACTTAGACGGTTTAGTGCCACCCATGGTGCCCCACAGCTCATCATGTCCGATAACCATCAAACCTTCAAGGCTGCCAGCCACCTCCTGCAGGGACTCTATGAAGAAGATGAAGTCCAGCAGTTCCTGAGGAAAACTGGTATAATGTGGCGGTTTCAGACGCCCCGTGCACCTTGGAAAGGTGGGTTCTTCGAGCGTTTGATAGGAGTAACGAAACGGACCCTCCAGATAGCCCTCGGAAAGAAGTACCTGCCGGACGCCCACATGCTAACCCTCGTGTAAGAAGCAGAAGCAGTGGTGAATAATCGACCGCTTATGTACAGCGGTGACGAGCGCGAGGATGAAGTCCTCACCCCCTCCCATTTGATAAGAGGACACCAAGTCCACCTCATGGCACCAATCTTACCGGACGACCATCTCAACGCAACCTTCACCTCTCGGAAGCTACGTGATCGTTACATAAGATTGACAGATTCACTAAGAACGTTCAGAGAACGATGGAGAAGAGAATACTTGAGTGCCTTGAGAGCTCGGCACGACTGTCGGCCCGGGGAACCCTCCAAGCTGCACCCCGGAGACATCGTGCTAGTTAAGCAGGAGAATAAGAAAAGAGCGACATGGCCTCTGGGACGTGTCGTGGAAACGTATCCTGACGACGACAGAGTCGTACGTTCGGCTAAAGTATTGTTTGAGGGTGTCGAATCGCTGCGAGCTGTCAGCCACCTGGTTCCCCTAGAAATAGCCCCCTCTGAGGATGACGATGGAGGAGAAGACGGCGATGACGGAGAAGAGGGCGCGTACAGTTCGACAGCCGGAATGCCAGGGATAGCGGAGACGTCTGGGGACGACCAGGGTATGGCAACAGCTACGACAACTCAACAACCAGCCACAGGAACGGACGACAACGACGAGAAAGGTGAGAACTATGCAGTTAGTGAAAGAAGTGAAAATGAAAATGAAAATGAAACTGAATCAGAGCAGACGAACGCACAAGGACGTTCTGCACGCCCATTGAGAAGGGCTGCCGCGAAACAGCGAGAACTAATGGACTGTCTGCTGAAAGGTGACAACATATAAAACGTAGCTGTAAACAATGAGTGAAAAAGGGGCGTGTCCTATCTGGAAGGTAGGGAGGGTGGAGTTTGTGAGGTGTGCATGAATCTGTGGAAGTTGGAAGTGCGTAGGGGGTGGAGAACGGGGACGGGATGGTCTCTCGTGCGTACAGACCGAGCGTTGCACAGAACCAACCCCTCCCTCTTGTACTCCATTAAGTAACAGCCTGCATGTAGCAGCGCTATAGAAGTCTCGATTATTGTGAGTTGAGACAGACTGAATTTGAATTGTTATGTATGCATTTCTGCCATTTTCTGATTGTCTTAGGCCCATTGCCTAATTGCCTTTGCACTTGAATTGTTATGTATGCAATTCTGCCATTTTCTGACTGCCTTAGGCCCATTGCCTAATTGCCTTTGCATTTGAATTGTAATGTATGCATTTCCATTGCCATTTTCTGTTTGTTTTAGGCCCATTGCCTAATTGCCTTTGCATTTGAATTGTAATGTACGCATTTCCATTGCCATTTTCTGTTTGTTTTAGGCCCATTGCCTACTTGCTTTGCCATTTGAATTTTGTAAAATGTGTGTGTACATTATCACTGATTTCTGCTGTTCCTTATGTGTATTATACACGAGTGCATTAGAATTGCTAGGCCCATTGCCTAATTTGAACTGTTGTATGACTATGTATATTATTGATTGTGTTTATTACCCCGGGGTAACATTGCTGTGTTGTATATTGTGCGTACTCTGTTCGAGTCGTTGCGGAGCGCTACGCAGCGAGCCTAACAGAGTCTCTGAATAAGTCACTCCCCCCACCCCGAGTCCAGCTCCATCCAATTGACCGACGTTTCATCGCTCCTTATTTTGGGGCGTGGAGGATGTCGGGAATTTCGACCTGATCAATTGAAATTCCCGCCATTTGACTCCGTCTACGATTACGTCAAATTGGAGGGAGAGGAAAGAACTCGCGGGCGAATGAATGTCGTTCAAGACGAGAATGTTTAGAACCAAAAAGAGAAACCGCCTGGTAGGGGAGGCGCTGAGACTAAAGAAATCAATTACTTGTAATTTAAGATTAAGAAAAATAACGTCATTCTATTGTAACATGATAAAAAAATCCAATCTAGAAATTTAGGTTCAGGAAAAATTGCGCCAAAAAAGTGACGTCGGAGGTTGCAAGGCTTGCTCTGTCTCTTTGATCCGACGTCCCCAATCACAGTAAGTCCTATCTAATTGTTCTCTCTCCCCACCCTTAGTGTACCCAGGTCGGTTTCCATGTAGGTCTTGATAGAGTTATTCTAAAGTTTTTATCTGTTAATATTTTGTCGATCCTTGTGCCAGGGGATCAGTGTTATTGTGTAAAGCACGTCTAAGGGTCTCGATAAGGGGTTTATCGAGATATCTTTATAAATGTTCAATTAATTTTGCTAATATCTCGAGTCCGAAGTGGACATAGTTTTTTTTCGGTCACACATGTTCTTGCATGTCAAGTAAGGGTTAATTTTTCATGTTTCTTTCGTATTAGATTATTATTTTTATAATAAAACTTGTTAAAATATAGCCATATTCTATTTACTCCCCCGATGGTTTTGTGAAGTTTGTCCCTCAGACATTGTGATCTGCCCAGTACATCGGGCTATTTTGTATAAACCGGTGAAATTTCGCCACATTTGGTCCTTCGAACCGGATCACAAGTGCTTCCCAGAGCCGGACGGGACTAATTAGAATATGAGCTTTTAAGGGTGGGAGAGAAGTAACAATTAAAGGTTCGTCTACGTCCCGATGTGCGATCGCCCACGTGGGTCAATTTCTTTGAGTCCCTTCCTAACGTAAAGTTACCTTTCTTTCCTTGCCTTGCTCAACCCCCCCAAACGTAAAGTAAAGTTAATTAAGATGGCTGTGTCCACGATCGTTTATATCGAGGCGTCGATGGGCCTACTGGAGGATTTACTAAGCGAAACGCAAAGGGCGCTGATAGAGACCTACTCAGAGTCCGTTTACCAGAATTTGGTAACGGAGTTGCAGGCAGAGGTCCGACAGCTTAAAGAGCTATACAAAAGCCAGCGCGTTAAATTAGAATCTAATATCGAAGCCCGAATTAGGCAT
>NC_090747.1:65376690-65379190 GCF_036898095.1 Palaemon carinicauda
GGTGAAGCCCAAGGCGACGTACTGGGCTCTGCTAAATTATTGTCTAACAAATACTGAACTTCCCTTTTCAATGTTTCTAGTTTAACACCTGTGGCTCTATAGAAAGGTTGACTGATTGGAGTGGTATTTGGTTCAAACAATATGTCATGGAGAACAGTAGAGCTACACTTAGGAATATCAGTACTAATGTCTGGAAACTTTAATAAGAGACTTGTCAATGCCTGTTTTTGACATACATTTAGGTGAGAAAGATATGAACTTAAAGATTTTAAAATTTCACTATTAGAAAAATCCTTGAACGATAAAATGAGATTGATTTCATCACCATCATTTGTTTCCTCATCTATTGTTAGGTTAGGTACCTTTGTTGCCTCTGTATTAGCTTTGGTTATCACTAAAGCAATATTAGGACTCACCTTTTTGACTGGAGTGATATAGGGTTTAAGGAGGTTTACATGAACTAATTGAGTTTGTCGTTTTCGGTCTGGAGTGCTGATTATGTAGTTTACTTTGGAGGTCCTATGAATGATCTTGTAAGGTCCAGCATATTTTTCTCGTAAGGGAGCGCCAGGAATAGTGTGATACACTAAAACTTGGTCGTCAGTTTTGAACTCTCATTTTAGCCTTCTTATTGTATATGTGTTGCATCTTCTGCTGGGAAGAAACTAAATTAGTAGTAGAAATATCATAAATGTAAGTAAATTTCTTTTTTAATTCTTTTAAATAATGATAAATATTTGTAGTTTCTTCTGGCTTCCTCTGCAAAATATTCTCCTTTACCGAACTTAATATAGTTCTTGGTTTGTGGAATCATGAGGTGTACATCTAAGTACATACATGAGAAGATCGAGGTCCTCATCCCAGTGCTGTGATGTTTCACTGATATACTTCCTTAACAAACTTTTTAAAGTCTGGTGCATTCTCTCCAAGGCACCATTAGTCTGCAGTTGATAAGCAGAAGAGTAAACATTATGGATATTAAATTGATACATAGCTTGCTTGAAAAGATTGCTAGTAAAATTGGTACCTTGATCACACTAGTTTTCTTGGGAAACCTAACAAGGTAAAGGTTTTCAACAATTGTCCAACTATGGTTTTAGCACATATTTTTAATGGGAAAGGCTAAGGGATACCTAGTGGTAGGGCAGAGGACAGTCAAAATGTATTCATTACCCTTGAGAGTCTTTGGCAAGGGCCCAACACAATCAATAATTACCTTATCAAATGGTGACTTAGGTACTGGAATGCTTTGAAGTGGTGCTGGAGGTATTTTCTCATTAGGCTTACCAATGATCTGACAGTGGTGACAGGAAGCAATGAACTCCTTGATGTCCTTTCTCATTTCTGGCCAATAAAAATCCTCAAACAACCTCTTGTAGGTTTTATTCACTCCAAGATGGGATTCTGTAGAATGAGAGAGGTCAAGCAAGGGTTTCCTTAAGGGCTCTGGAAAAACAACCTGAAAACAGTCATGCCATGAGTTAGATGTTGGAGCTTTGGGAGACAATGGCGAAACAAAATATTTTTCTCCACAAAAATATGAAGTTTTAGGGTTGTCAGTAGGATCCACTACTTTATCCCAGAGTGCTTTCAAACTTTAATCCTTCTGTTGGAGTACAGCAAACTGATCCTTATTTATATCAACTAAATCCAGATCCTCTGTTATTCTGTCATTCTTTACCTTGGGAGGAAAATTAGTGCTGGACGTTTTACTAGATGATCTAGTGATTACTTGGGAGATTTTACCTGGCCTTTTGGAGAGCTCATCTTTGATTACTACCTCAGGTGTTACAATCAATTTAGGTTTAAGTACAGAGGATCCTGCAAGATCATTACCAATAATCATCTGAATAGGGTAACAAGGTAATGGTTTATCTAAGACCGCAACTTTTGCCTTACCTGTAAAATAAGGACAAGCAATATCCACCTCAGCCTCGGGTAGAAGAGTAGTTGTGGTTAAGTCACTTACCGCTATGAACTCTTTTGTATTTTAAGTTGTCTTGACTGGCAGCCGAAATTATTGTCTGGGATGAAGCAGAGTCTCTCAGAGCTGTGACAGATGAATCATTAAGTGAAGCCTCACACATGAATTCATTAAATGGTTCCAGATCCTGTGAATGAACAAAAGCATGACATGTCACTGCACCTTTAGATTTCTTGGACTTACCATCAGTGCTTACCTCTGACTTCTGACATTTTGGACTGGGACAATTTTCTATGGAGTGTCCATCTTTCTTACAATAAGCACAACTAACCTGATGAGATTTAGGCGATGAGACAATCTTTGAAGAATCTTTACTATTCTTGTGAATTAGATAATAGTCGTCAGCTAAGCTAGCTGCTTTTAGCACTTCAATTTCACCTTTAAAATGTACATAAGTGGCAATATTAGAGGGAACTTTACGCAAAAATTCCACCAACAAAATTAGATTTTTTAGAGAGTCTAAATCATTAACACCAGCTCTCTCCAACCATTTGTTAAACTGTCTTACCTTTATAT
>NC_090747.1:65386690-65389190 GCF_036898095.1 Palaemon carinicauda
CTCGTCCATATACAAACATTTTAAAGATTCCTATTTTCATATAACATATTCAAACGGACTTTATGAAATATTAATATTTTATATAAGTCCCAAATGAACTATGCTCTTATTTTTGTTTCTTTTAATTTCATGCTCAGACATTTCAATATAATTTTGTCCTTTTTTTGATGCCAGAGTTTTAATCTCTCAGGAACAGGATGAGGCAAAAGGAACTTGTTTTTTGTCAGGATTGTGATTATTATTACTATTAATGTTGTTGTTGTTATCATTATCATTATCCTCTTAAATAATTTCAATAATGATCATTATTATTATTACTCGTATTACTACTACTATTACAACGTCTACTAATGGTAATAATGAATTATTATTATTATTATTATTATTATTATTATTATTATTATTATTATTATTATTATTATTATTATCAGCAATATTATTATTATTATTATTATTATTATTATTATTATTATTATTATTATTATTATTATTATTAATATATGCCGCAACAAATGATTCTCCTGAAGAAAGGAAAGATGAATACTATGAAGAACTGCAGAGTGTGATAGACGAGATCCCAGAGAGATATAGGAAAATTGAGATCGGCGTCTTCAATTCTAAAGTATGAAGGAGTAATCAAGGAATAGAGAATGTGATGGGTGTCGAGGGTCTAGGTGAAGTTGCAAATGAAAATGGAGCACATTTCATAAGTTTCTGTTCAGCAAACAAGGTTGTCATTAGAGGTACTCTTTTTCAATATAAAAACATCCACAAGTATACATGGACTTCACCATGTGGTTATTACAAAAACCAAATTGATCACATTGCCATTAATAAAGAGAGAAGGAGGACTCTGAGAAATGCAAGAAGCTATAGAGGCGCAGATATTGGTAGTGATCACCAGCTCCTCGTTGCCACACTGAAATTAAAACGGAAAGCACCCAACAAAAAGTTATATAGAATACCCAAGTTTGATACAACTAAGCTTTAGAAGAAGAGCACAGAGAAACATTTGAAATTGAATGTAGGAATCAATTTGCAGTCTTAGAGACTTGAAGAGACGAAGAGCAAACAATTAATGAAGAATGGTGTGATATTAAGAACATATATCAGTCAGTTAGTGATGAAGTCTTGGGACACACAGGTACAAGGAGAAAGCCATGGATATCAAAGGATACTTAGGATACTAAAAAAAGGAGACAAAGACAGAAATTCAGAGTTGAAAGTTTTCGAGGAAGAAATGAAAATTACAATGTAGAGCATGCTAAGTACTCCAGTATTGATAGTGAGGTCAAAAGAAAAGCCAGGAATGACTGGGAGACTATTTAGACAGTGAAGCAGATGAGGCTGACAAAACTATGAATTCAGGAAGTGGCTATGGTGTAAGAATTTCTCATTGAATTATTAATGAAACACATACCTATCAAAAAGAGAGATGGATCTATTATAACAACAGAATATGAAGAAAGACAACGTTGGATGAAACACTTTAGTGAGGTTATGAATATGAGATATGAAGGGAATAATTTGATTGATATACCTGAAGCTGATGAAGAACTTGATGTGCCCATGAATGAATTAAGTGTGTTTGAAGTCGAAGCTATCTCAAACAAATCTAGTGATGGAAAGTCCCTGGATACGATGGAATAACTGCCGAGATGATACTGGCCGAAAATGAAGTGACTCCCAGACTACTTACAAGATTATTTTGTAGAATGTGGCATGAAGAGGCAAAACCTGATGAATGGGAATTAGGAGTGTTGGTGGGAATAGCTAAAAAGGGAGACCTGACTGATTGCAATAATTTCAGAGGCATAACACTTACGTCAGTTGTTATGAAAATATATAGAATGCTTATTCTAAAGAGACTAGAGAAAAAGATTGATGAAAAGCTGAGAAATGACCAAGCAGGATTTAGAAAACGTAGAAGTTGCACTGACCAAATTTTCATTTTGAGACATGTATAGCAATGCATTGAATATAGAAATCCACCTTTGACGGCCTTTGTGGACCATGAAAAAGCCTTTGATTGTGTGCATCGGCCAATTTTGTGGAGAGTCCTGCGTCATTATGGAATTCCTCTTAAAAATGTAAATTTGATTAAGTCTGTTCATGAGCATAGCAAGTGCAAAGTTAGTGTTAATGGAGTCCTATCAAATGAATTTCCAGTGAACAGCAGAGTACTTCAAGGGAATGTATTGTCACCTATGTTTTTTTATTCGTCTCATGGATTTTTTAATGTGCAGAACAGTCGGAGATGGTGGAAAAGAATCGGACTGGATCGGTGATAATAATTCAGCAGACCTAGAGTATACTGAGGATGCTGTCCTTGTTAGCAGAACCCCAGAGGATTTGCAATGCTGGTTTATCAGAATGCATGAAATATCAAACGAGGTGGGGCTGAAGATAAATAGAAGAAAGGCAGATATGATGGGAACGAAGTATGCAATGGTAGATGAAATATCATTGGAAGGAGACAGGATTAATGAGGTGGAATCAT
>NC_090747.1:65396690-65409190 GCF_036898095.1 Palaemon carinicauda
TCCACCCATGACCGTTGGGATTTGGAACTGCTGGCTTGCTACTAAGTGAGTGCCTCCAAATAGCTGCTTGATAGTTAGCCCTCTGAACGTGCATGTAGAGACAGTCCTTGCATGGTGGAAGCTGGCTAGACTCCGCCTTTCCACATTTCGCACAGAAGATATGATAACGCAGCTCATTGACATCACAGGTGGTGGAGGAAGATGCATACATTCGACAAAAAAGTCTTCAAGCTGTTCAAAGAGTTCTGACGATACATCCCATGCTTCACCAAGATGCTTGAAAGCTTGTTGGTAGGTTTCCTTTGCTTTCATTTGCTTTAGTGCAACTTAGCTTGCCACGACCAGTAAATGCACTAACCGCGTCGCAACCAGTAAGAGTGTGTAATCCTACGAGGCTTTGACAGACATCTTCTCCAATAGCACTTGCAAGTTTTGTTATATCTATATATCGAGTACGGTTACTTGTCCCGCACTTCTGATATAATGGGCATTGTATCACACTACTGAACGAAAGACTCAGTATGAGGACATCAGTATCTTCTGCAGTGATAATGACAGATCTATGTCCATCTTCAGATGCATGCTTGGCATGTAAGAAGACCCTTGTATCAGCTTCCTCTTGTGTTGAGATCAGTAATTCAATATCACTGAAGTTATCTTTGGTCAGCAGATAACACTTTTCCCCACAGGTTGTATATATATACTTATCATTCACCTTAATTCAATTTGCAGGCTGCTTACATTGCTCTACAAAAAACTCTATAAGACGTATTTTGTTTTCAGAGCTGCACAGAAACTTTCTCCATTGAAGAATGGTATGACTAGGTGCAATGTTCTTCCACTGTGTGGCACCAGCAGAACATCTGTTACACCTTTCTGCATTTTTATTGATGTTTCCCAATACACTTCAAACACTATATCAATTCGCTTACTGTGGGCACCTCGAAAAACCTGAGCAAGCACAGAATCGGCAAGCATGCGAAGGTTTTTCCATCACCTTTCATTTGCTGAACCAGACTCATTCCGTCAATTATACATACTGATGACTCTGGCATAGTTTCAGCTGATGCAGTATTCTTTTCCAATTCCCGGGCAAGTGCGGCTTTGTTTGTTTTTCGCAAAGTTCCATCAGTATTTGACAGAGCCCATGGCAAAGGCCCCAGTGGATGTGCAAGAACATCTTTGATGCACAGTTGTCTAGTTTCAGCGACAATTATCATATGGCCAAACAAGTTTTTGTCTGCCTTCAGAATCCCTTATTGGCTGTCTTATTGCTGTGTTGCTTTTTCTTTATATGTGAGAAACTTTTCAGATTCTGCTTCTTACTGTATCTTGGAATTTAGTTAAGGGCGGATGAGTCTCCAAAAAATCCTCCCTAAATGTCTTGTAGGCTTCTCCTCCAACACTATGAGCTCTGAGAAGGTCACTTTCTATATCAGGTGGTACCAGGACACCCGTAGACAAGCAGACCAAATCCTTTTGACCTTGACTTATTGGATCTATCCAACTTTTCTCCATTAGTTCTACACAGGCTTTCACATCAGCTTCATCTTTTTTTAATTCTAGGCATTTGTAAGTCTGAGTGACAGACCTTTGAGGAAGAATCGTTACCTACCAATTGTCTTAGCTGCCTAAGATATGAACTCTTGTATTCTGACGTAAGGTAGTATCTGCTGACGGCCTCTAGCTTAAGACTGAATTCTTTGGTCCCCCCAGAGGTCTATGTGTCCTTGTTCACCGTTTCTTCGATGGTTTGATCCACTGGAATTTTTCCAAAGGGATTTTTGGACCCAAGCTGAACTGAGAAACCACCTTGAATAAAATGTTCATAAACATCTGGATGGAAGTGAATATTTATTCTTTATTCTAAATATATCTTACACAGTCAAACTTATCTAACTTAAATAGCCTTAACACATGTAAACTCAATAAGGTGTAGTGATATCCAAAAATAATCACGATACGGTACATAACTTCAGTTATGTACAGGATTCCATCATCATCAATATGATTTAGGAGTAAGTGACTTAAACTAACTGACTTCAATGGAAACTCTGAAAAGAGAAAAGATTGCACATTATGATTGAGAATCTTACCTACATCATCTACTTCTTAGCATTCCGGAAAAAATGAAAATTCTGAAAGGAATATCTTTAAAAATGTCTTCAACTGCTGCAAATCTGAAGAAAACCTCAATTTAGAAACTGTAGTCTTATCTTCTAACATTATCCTGGGTTCACACACCAATTATTGACAGAAAAACCCCACTTTTACAACAAATTACAAAGGTTGTAAAAGTAGAATAAAATAAAATAAATAAAAACAAATAAAAAATAATAGCAAAAACTTTGAGTGGCCTAAAAATATATTAAGCTACTCCGTTGAAGAGGTTATCACATTTAAATGTACTTATAGGGATCCAATCAACAAATTGGTACTAAAAAAGTTTTGCCACCAGAGGTGGTACCGATATCTTGTCTGGCTCATGGACTATAATTGTATTTTTTCACACACACACACACACACATATATATATATATATATATATATATATATATATATATATATATATACCATATATATATATATATATATATATATATATATATATATATATATATATATATATATATATATATATATATATATATATATATACATATATATATATATATATATATATATATATATATATATATATATATATATATATATATATATATGTATATATATATATACATATATATATATATATATATATATATATATATATATATATATATATATATAGTTTATAATTTTCAGATTGGTTTATTAAGTGTATCATTTCACTGATTTTGCTGGTTTATACATTATTTTCTGGGTTTAGCTGTTAAGTGTTTAATTGTTCATGACTTATTTGAAAAAGAAAATGTCTTCTACTGTTTTGAACTGATATGGGTCATTCTGGTCATTTCCATGTTAAATAATTGAGAATTTTATTGACTTATTCAGGGAGGTTTTCTTTAAATAATTCAGTTTATCGTTATTTTTTCCTATTTAAACCCCTTTCATTTATGAATTATTCATTACATAATTATGTATATATTAACTCATGATTATACTTGTTAATTGACAATTAAGCTAATTTGTCTGAATATTTACCTTCATCTTTTACATTCTATTTTACACCTCAGTATTTTCATTTTTCAGTTTCATTATATTTTCAATGCGATAGCATAGCCCTTTTATAGCAAACGGGAAACTGAATTATTTTCCCTTTATGTTATTACTTCATGAAAATGCAAATGCTTTTTTCTCCAGGGGCAAAGCGATGCTCTTGAGTTGTCAGGATGGTTCCAACTTATTTAGATACAATCCATTTCTTGATTGTTATCAATTTGTGTAATCTTCTTTTTCTTCTTCTTTTTCTTCTTTTTCTTATTCTTTTTCTTTTTTTCCTCTTTTTTTTCTTTTTCTTCTTTTTCTTCGTATTCTTTTCCTTTTTCTTTTTTTTCTTCTTTTTATTTTTCTTCTTCTTCTTCTTCTTCTTCTTCTTCTTCTTCTCTTTCTTTTTCTTTTTCTTTTTTTCTTCTTTTTCTTTTTTTCCTCTTTTTCTTTTTCTTTTTCTTCTCTTGTTCTTCTTTTTCTTCGTATTCTTTTCCTTTTTCTTGTTTTCTTCTTTTTATTTCTCTTCTTCTTCTTCTTCTTCTTTTCTATTTTTTCTTCTTTTTCTTTTCCCTTTTCTTCTTTTTTTTTCTTATTTTTCTTCGTTCTATTTTTCTTCTTCTTCTTCTTCTTCTTCTTCTTCTTTTTCTTCTATTTTCTTTTTTTCTTTTCTTCTTTTTTTTGTTCTTTTTCTTCTTTTTTTTCTTCTTCTTTTTCTTTTTCTTTTTCTTCTTTTTCTTTTTCTTCGTTTTATTTTCCTTTTTCTGTTTCTTTTGCATATTTTTCTTTCTCTTCTTCTTCTTCTTCTTCTTCTCCTTTTTCTTTTTCTCTTTCTTTATTTCTTCTTTTTCTTCTTATTTTTCTTTTCTTGTTCTTTATCTTCTTTTTTTCTTTCTCTTTTTCTTTTTCTTTTTCTTCTTCTTTTTCTTTTTCTTCGTTTTCTTTCCCTTTTTCTTTTTCTTTTGCATATTTTCTTTCTCTTCTTCTATTTTCTTCTTCTTCTTTTTTCTTTTTCTTTCTCTTCTTTTTCTTCTTTTTGTTTTTCTTTTTCGTTTTGTTTTTCTTCTTTTTCTTCTTCTTTTTCTTTTTCTTTTTCTTATTTTTCTTCTATTTCTTCTTCTTTTTCTTTTTCTTTTCTTATATTCTTTTTCTTCTTTTTGTTCATTTTCTTTTCCTTTTTCTTCTTATTCTTCTTTTTTCTTTTTCTTTTCCTTCTTTTTATTCTTATACTTCTTTTTCTTTTCTTTTTCTTCTTCTTTTCTATTTCTTTTCTTATTCTTCTTTTTCTTAGTTTTCTTTTTCTTTTTCTTCTTCTTCTTCTTTTTCTTTTCTTTTTCTTCTTTTTCCTCTTCTTTTCCTTTTTCTTTTTCATTTTCTTCTTGTCCTTTTTTCCCTTCTTTTTTTCTTGTTTTTCTTCGTTTCCTTTTCTTTTTCCTTTTTCTTTTTCTTCTACCTTTTAGTAATCTTTGGACTGTTCTTGCACCAATTACGAAAGCGCTTCAGACAAGGAGTTGGCAAGTTACTGACGGACTTTCAGATGCTCCTCTTCTAAGGATTGCTGGGATAAGAACTTTCATTTTTACAAGGAGGTGATATTTTAAAGTTACTATGAGATTCGGAGCTACCGTTACTCTGTTTTTTAACCATAACTTTTTCCAAAAGCTTTGGATGATGGCATCTTGCCAGAATATATATTTTACCCTTACCTAATTTTAAACAGTATGACTAAGTGCCTACGCTAGATAAATAAGCCAGCTCAGACTTCAGTTATCATTTATGTAGATTAAATTTTCGTATTCTTATGTTATAGGATCTGAGAAATAGGTGTATTTTGAACCATTAAATGTTAATGTTAAGATTAAATATTGTAATAATTTGTAAAACGAAGCTCTCGTTTTATTCTAGAACAAGAGGTACTGGAAATTTTTGGTATCTTTCCGAAGCCGCCAGACATGTTTACCACGTAAAACAATCCCTCAGGAATTTTCCCGAACTTTATAAAAAAAGTTGACAATTATGGTTTTTGCTAAAGCAAATTCATTTAAAATCAACTTCAATATCGACAAGTCTGATTTATTTTGGAAGCGAATGCTGATTGGTCATTTATTTCCAAGAAGAATAAAAAACAAAGCCAGGGTACATGATAGTCGAAGATGGGCTAACATGGATTATTAGGAGCCAACATCACGGCGATTTTAAGCTGAAACCGTTCAAGGGCTAGTTTATACCTGTATTTAAGGAGCATTGCAGGATAAAGAAACTTCCTTTCAAGGTTGCTTTGATCCTAGATAATGCACCTAGACACACCATGCACCTGAATGACTTGAACCTAAATACGATTGTGGTTTTCTTGCCACCAGTCACTATATCTGTAAATGAACCGAGAGCCAAGGCGTCATAGTTCTCTTCATGTTGTACTATCTAAGACGTATCTTACGTCAGACTGTTGATGCTATTTTGACAGAGAACGGCATGACATGGGTAAGACGTGTTCTTCGCTCCTCGCTTATATATCAAGGATAGTGGCCCGTATGGTTCTTTATAAAATGACATTAGATCACCGGCATCGTTCTGGCCATTCTTTCAGTGCCAGCATAGCTAGGTTCACGGGTCACCCTTCTTTGTGGTAAAACTTCAAGAAAAAAGAACACTATGATGCTAAAGGAAGATAAAGATGTAAAACCTTAGTTCCCAGGCACAGAGCGTACCACCAAGAAGGTTGAGATTGTAGGAAGGCATTGGCACCACTAGGGTCAGAGTTCAATTAGTAACCCATGCTAACTCAGCATTCTTCGTTAACGTAGACGAAAATGACTCCAATAAGATCTTCAAACCGGACAACAAGGCCGTGTTTCAAAACGAACAGTTTGAAGTAATTGACCCCCAGAATATAACGCTGCCAAAACAATCGTTGTTATACATCCGGATGTAACAACGTCAGAATACGGGGAAGAAGAAATGAAATCTACCATTGAAAGGAGAAATGACTGGGCTAAGGTGGATGATATGAAGAAAATCCAAAATAATCCCCACATTATGAAAATAAGGTTTGAAACACCAAAGATGGCAAAGAGAGCCAAAGAGCGTCCTCTTCATAGCCTACCAATACATCCCAAGTATATGTATTGAACGAGAAATGTTTGTGAAATTATCATTTTGCTATAAATGATATTTTTATGAACATCTGTATAAGGAATGTTCTAAAGATAAAACATCATAATATGCTCTGAATGTTCATCATACGATCTTATGTACAAGGAATGTACAGAAAATACAAAGAAATGTGTCAACTGCGAAGAACAACAGAACTTTAGCACCAAAATACCCAGTGAGATAGGCTCCTAAATAAAAAGACACTGCAAGCGAAGAATGCGAACACAGATACAACATAAACTAAAAAAAAAAAAAAAAAAAAGGCACAAGGTACGCCAAAGTAATAGGTACCAATACAGGAAATAGTCAGGTTAATGTAAATAGCCTTCTAAACAATATACTGGGATCAATGGTAAAAGACTTGTGGCATATCTTTAAATTAAGCTTCAAGATTTTATTTCGGGTCTGGATCAGGATAGGTTACAATTTTATGTTGATCATCGAATAAATAATGCAGTAGTTCAATACGTTACACACACACACACATATATATATATATATATATGTATATATATATATATATATATATATATATATACATATATATATATATATATATATATATATATATATATATATATATATATATATATATATATATGTATATATATATATATATATATATATATATATATATATATATATATATATATATATATTTTTGGGCTCAGGCCATGTCGTCCTGATGGAAGTTCCTATTAGGTAGCTTTCTAGGGTATATTTGACTACAGTGATATTCCCAGAGAATTTTACCTTAAGGTATCCAGAATTCTAACTCCTGGAGCGAATATCCCTAAATAATCTTACAGGGATATCGCATAATATCAGAGGAAGTATTCTTGACATGTCACATAGCTATCTTTGCCCCAAACAGTATTAACGCTTCGAGGGGGTATAGTGACAAGAATCTGAAACGACAATGAAAAGAGAGCCGCTCATAAGGCATCTCTCCTATTCCGTTTCCAGTGTGTATCTGATGAAGGCGGTAGCGCCCTCCTTATTCCTTTTCGTGTAGCTCTACTACTCGGTGTTTTCCCTTGTGTTCTCTCGTTATTTTGGATTTAATTCAACATTTTGATGACTTCTCTGGCCTCTTCTGCCTCTAGGAAGTTGAGTATTATCTTTACTATGTATAAATGTAAGCTCTTGTCGTTTTGAATTAAATCAAAAGTGATTTTAACGTAAACAAGAGCTGTTGCCTACCGGAGGCATCCGGGATGCTATCGCTCGCTCTTATGGGTCATTTAGTTAGCTGGAGCGACGTTCCCGGTTTGTTACGCTTTAATAATTTAGCTATTTACCTCTGCTAGGAATGCTTATATTATACCGTCAGTTTTAGCTCGGAGATTTCGACACGGGTCGAGGTACAGATCTTGCCCTTCGCGAGGCTTTGTAGCCTAGACGTCTGGCACTAGTACTTTCATGCATGATGTAAGTTTTTCCGAATGTTGTATTATTGAAGCTATAGGCAAATATTTTATACATGTAAGATATTGTTGAATGTTTTTTCCAAGATTGTATACGAGAGAGTTTCGGTGATTTAGGTAATCGATTCTCATCTTACCTAGTCTAGTATTCTAGGTACAGTAGTATACTTTCGCACATCCCCGATTGTTCTTTTCTCCTCCGGAGGCTAAGTTGAATCCCTCTCTCCCTCTGTAAGCCTTCGGCTTAATCCTAGTGGTTCTATCTGTATAATAATTCAGGTATAACTATTCTAGGATATGTGTGTCCTGACCTGATAACCAGAGTGACTGTTTTTTTGGGTTAGGGCAGAACATCAGAGTTTCTAGTCTGTAGTCTGCTTCTTCCTAGCATAGAGAAAGTCTCCTTTGCTAGGTTAGGGGCGGACACAGGAAGCTTTGCTTCCCTAGTCCATGTTGGAAGGATGATTCCTTCCTCTAGTGGCCTAGCAGACTGTCCTGTGTTGTTTTTCTCGGGCTGGAGAATGAGTTTTCTCTGTTGCCTGGCGAAATAACTTCACCTAACTTTGTTCTGGTTGGGAGGAGGTTAGCAAGTATTGCCAGTCTTCCTCCCTAATAGACAACTCTTGGTTAGGATGAGCTTCCCTAACGGCTGAGTGTGTCTCCTGCTAGAACGAAGTCTATAGGACCCTTATCCCTTCCCCACCTCTCTTTCTTTTATTTTCTTTTGGCCGCAGTCCTACTTCCGTACCTAGTATAGGTTAGAATGGAGGACAGGCTCAGCTCTCTGTCTTTGCAGAGTGAACCCCAGACCTCCCTTGGTCTCCCTTCCATGTCTGCCGGTAGAGCCCGGCAGGCTATGGATTCTTTTGAAGCCTGAATGCTACATTCTCCCCTTCCATAAGTTCACTCTTTCTGGATGGAAGGTCGTACGGCAATGCCGCCTTATAACCTTACATCCATACTGTTTCTCTGACTATTGTGTTGCACCCCTAACCCGGCTGCCGGCTTAACAGCCGACAGCCGGGCAGGTGGAGGTTCTCTGGTTCTTGGCTACTGTTGGCAGGCATGGGTTTTATTACCTTTGCCGGCCGGCAGTGGAAACACAGCCCGAATCTGCTGGCCACTACGATTAGCAGCCGGCAGCCAGGTATTAGTGTTTTCAGCCGTCGGCTGGCAATGATTGCCGGCCGGCACACAGTCGCGAATCAGGGTGCTGCCGCCTATTAGTTAAAGATAGTATATCTTTGAACTATACAGGGGTAGTTGCCGGCTGGCATGTGCAGGTGCACGCCGGCACAACAGCAAGCGATGTACAGTAGTTGCTGTATTCGTAGTGTAGTACACACTGCATTAGCAGAAACTGCTGTACAGTGCTTGTGATAACACTAAAAGTTCTTCATCATACTTAATGTTATCTTGTACAGCCTTTTGTTGAGACCGTACAATACATAGAAAGTAAGTTCTTTCTGTATTCTTTCTATCCCGTATATTAAAACTTTATCTCAAGGTGTGAACTAAATCTTAAATTTCCGTTTAGGAAATTACATAAGGTATTCTAGAATAGAATTAACCTTAGTTTTAATATCTCAGGAGGTTTCAGCAATTGACTGGACAGGAAATACAAGTATGTGTCTTTCTTTCTTTCTTTTATAGCTTTTCTATATAAGCTAAATGTCTCAATATAAGTGAAAGCCTTCACTTGATACTCATGGAATTTTCTTCTCTTTACAGGAGGACCATCCGAAGTGCGGGAGTGTGTTCTGTAATGTCCGCAGTAAGAACTCCTGTGGACATCAATATTGCAGGAGGCACGCAGCATGCGCAGCCTCCAGAGATGATCTTCGCTATTGGGACCCTCAGGTTTGTACAGTTTGTTCTAACCTGATTAACGAGGCTTTTGACAACCCTAAGTCAACGGAGTCAAGGGATGCTGCCAGGGAAACGTTACGATCCTGGGTGAGGAGTTTTCAGAAAAACACCTCAGGTCCCTACCTTCCAAATGAGAAGATGAGGGCTTACCTTTTCCCTAAAGCATCGGCTGATGCAATCATCCCCCAGCCTCAGGTGGAGATACCAATTGCCCAGAATCTGGTAGATTCTGAAGTCTCAGCCACCCTTCAAGACATCCAATTGGACGATAGGATGTCGGAGGTGTCGGATTCTACTGAGAAGGACCTTCTAGGAGAAGGTCAGGAGGAGGAGCTGTTCCAGGCTCCTCAAGTAGAAGAGGAAGAAATCGACGAAGTGTCGGTTACATTGGTTCCGGACCCAGAACCTATTCCGTCTACATCGTCTGCTATCCCAGATGAACTGGGAAGGACTCTTTCTTCCATTGTTGAGATGATCCAACAAATTCAAAAGTAGAATGATGAGAAAGAAGCTGCAATGAAACTGGAGATATGTAGACTTGCAGCATCACGTGGGCCCCAGAAGCAGCTCAGCGTGAAGGATCTTCCTTTGTGCTCAGATACTAATCCTTGGAGGTATACCGAACACATGCCGATGACAACCGGGAAGATCGTGATCTCAGAAAAGTTGGGAGCAATTCCCCTGGAGAAGTGGAATTTTGGCCCAACAAAGATTCTTATCCGGACTGCTATGTCCGTCTTAGGAAGGAGCCAGCCTCAAAGGAGGAGACGGAGCCGAAGGAGGTCATAGTTTTTTACCATAGTAACGCTCAAACGTTACTAGCGAGCTCGATGAAAGAGAGGGGCTTCACTAACTCAAAGGTGCCCGCCTTGAGTAAGAAGCTTCCCTCCTTTGTGGCCTCTCCTACCAGAGCCTTTCTCTTCTTGGAAAAGGGATATAAGGCAGCCTTAAAGGCTGTGGAGGCAGGGAAACCATGCCCCTCCTTGGAGGAGTGCAAGCCGTTATCTCTGACCTTGCCCTTGGACCAAGAAGACTGGAAGGACGTACATCTTACCTTCTCAGTCGGGAAGCTGGAAGCTGATATTGCTGAACGCCAGTTCAGGGAGGCACTTCCAAAACTGTCGGAGGTTCTCTTGCGTAGAGAGCAAGAGACAAAGGAGAGACTTGCGGCATCGATGTCGTTGCAAACGACACTAGAAACGATGGCAAGTGACCCCAAGATCCAGGACAGCAACAACAACAACTTCCTGTGACCGCCGTGCCTCAAATAGTGGCACCACCTCCAACCACGTATCAACTGGTACCTCAACAAGTGGCGACACATTTGCCAGTTCTTAACCCATTTGCCAGTTCTTAACCCAGCCTTCGAAAGGCAGACTTCTTCCTTTCATTCAAGAGCTAGATGAACAGCCAGAGGCTCTTCTAGACGCCCTTCAAGAGGAAGGGGATACAGGGGAGGACGTGGTCAAGGAGGCAAGGCCTCAGATCCACAACAGCAGAAGTAAGATACTTCCAGTAGGAGGGGGACTACAGATAATTAGGGATCGCTGGACCTTCGATCCCTGGGCCCACAGCCTAATTAAAAATGGACTAGGTTGGAGCTGGAGCAGTCCTCCACCTCAATTTCCTCAATTCTTCCAACACTCATCCCCCGTTCTGGAAGAATATGTCCGAGAACTCTTAGACAAAAGAGTAATCCGGAAGGTTAAGTCCATAAAATTCCAAGGAAGGGTGTTTTTTGTTCCAAAGAAGAACTCAGAAAAACTCAGAGTTATTCTAGACTTGTCGCCACTCAACAAGTTCATAGTGAACTACAAGTTCAGAATGCTCACGCTTCAGCACATAAGGACCCTACTGCCCAGAAGGGCATATACTGTCTCTATAGACTTGTCTGACGCTTATTGGCACGTTCCAATTAATCGCCACCTCTCCTCCTACCTAGGCTTCAAGTTACATAGAAAACTTTACGCCTTCAGAGCCATGCCTTTCGGGCTAAACATAGCCCCAAGGATTTTCACGAAGCTCGCGAACGCAGCCGTCCATCCCAAATTCATATTATCTTTGAACTCAACTCTAAGACCTCAGTATCAAATTTTAAAAAGGAGAGTCAACTCAAGAAGTTTTCAGCAGCTATTATTCTATATTTGCCACCCTTGTTTTAGCCTAAGAACAAAGGGCCTCTGAAGGACTGGCTGCGTTTAAGAAATCTTTTTCTTGCTGGTTTTCGATTCCCGTATGTGTGAGCGCGCGTACGTAGGCCAAGCTTAGAACAGAACTAGATATAGTACACACAGGAGTAAAATGAAGATGAAATTCTACTAAGTCTGTCAATATCCTCACATCGTCTGTGATGAAGAAGTCTTTTGAC
The DNA here is from genome assembly GCF_036898095.1 of Palaemon carinicauda. NCBI lineage: Eukaryota > Metazoa > Arthropoda > Malacostraca > Decapoda > Palaemonidae > Palaemon > Palaemon carinicauda. The sequence goes on from NC_090747.1 coordinate 65,408,655, forward strand.
TTAGGCTGTACGGATCACCAACTTTCTTAATGGACCCAGTTTCTTGAATAGAGCACCCGAATGAAGGGGGAGGATAAAAGTTTAAAGTCTCTTCAATGCGGACTAAACAGAAATTTAAGATATCGCTGAAAAATAGACAGTAATATGGAAGGAAGAGAATTTGAGAAAATTTGTGAACATTACAGGTTGAGAAATTTATAGACGTGAAAAATTGTTAAACCAGAAAAACAGATAAGTATAAAATGTGAGAAAATAATGGAAAATTGAAAGTGATGGATATACGGATAATCAAAATTGTACGATAGAAGCGAAGCCACAATTTTTTTTTTTTATTCATTAAAGTCTGGATTCTCTTAACGACCTCGGGATCAAGGCCCCAGTCTTTGAGTGATTTCACCTGTGGCTCTGATCCTGAGGTCGTTAAGAGAGTCCAGACTTTAATGTATTAATATATATGGTTTATTTGGAATATGAAAAACACGTTTAAATATGCAAAATTTATCATTAATTGAATGCCAAGTCCCAAACCTACTAAT
>NC_090747.1:65434190-65444190 GCF_036898095.1 Palaemon carinicauda
TACAGGTAAATACCTTTAATTAACTGAGATCCAAAGACACCAAGAGAATGCAGGCGAATATCTTTAATCAGCTGAGATCCGAAGAAACCGAGAGAATACAGGCTAATACCTTCAATCAACTGAGATTCAAAGACACCAAGAGAATGCAGGCGAATATCTTAATTCAGCTGAGATCCGAAGAAACCAAGAGATTACAGGCAAATACCTTTAATTAACTGAGATCCAAAGACACCAAGAGAATGCAGGCGAATATCTTTAATCTCCTGAGATCCGAAAACACCAAGAGATTACAGGCAAATACCTTTAATCAACTGAGATCCAAAGACACCAAGAGAATGCAGGCGAATATCTTTAATCTCCTGAGATCCGAAAACACCAAGAGATTACAGGCAAATACCTTTAATTAACTGAGATCCAAAGACACCAAGAGAATGCAGGCGAATATCTTTAATCTCCTGAGATCCGAAGAAACCAAGAGATTACAGGCAAATACCTATAATTAACTGAGATCCAAAGACACCAAGAGAATGCAGGCGAATATCTTTAATCTCCTGAGATCCGAAAACACCAAGAGATTACAGACAAATACCTTTAATTAACTGAGATCCAAAGACACCAAGAGAATGCAGGCAAATACCTTTAATTAACTGAGATCCAAAGACACCAAGAGAATGCAGGCGAATATCTTTAATCTCCTGAGATCCGAAAACACCAAGAGATTACAGGCAAATACCTTTAATTAACTGAGATCTAGAGACACCAAGAAAATAGACTTAATTACCTTTAATTAGCTGAGATCCAAGGACACCAAGAGAATACAGGCAAATGTCTTTAATTGGGTAATATCTGAAGACACCAAGAGATTAATACAAATGCCTTTAATTAGCTGAGATCTGAAGACGCCAAGAAAATACATGCAAATATCTTTAATTAGCTGTGACCCTTAGACACCAAGAGAATATAAGCAAATGCCTTTAATTAGTTGAGATCCAAAAACACCAAGAGAATACATGCAAATACCTTTAATTAGCTGAGATAAAAAAGGCAAGTATCTTTAATTAGATGAGATCCGAAGACACAAAGAGAATACATGCAAATAGCTTCAATTAGCTGAGATCCGAAGACACCAAAAGAATATAAGCAAATACCTTCAATCCAAAGACACCAAGAGAATACATGCAAATATCTTTAATCAGCTGAGATCCGAAGATACCAAGAGAATACATGCAAATATCTTTAATTAGCTGAGATCCAGAGACACTAAGAGAATACAGGTAAATATCTTTAATCAGCTGAGATCTGAAGACACAAAGAGAACACATGCAATTACCTTCAATTAGCTGAGATCCAAAGACACCAAGAGATTCATGCAAATACCATTAATTAGCTGAGATCCAAAGACACCAAGAGAATACATGCAAATAGCTTCAATTAGCTGAGATCCGAAGACACCATAAGAATATAAGCAAATACCTTCAATCCAAAGACACCAAGAGAATACATGGAAATATCTTTAATCGGCTAAGATCCGAAGATACCAAGAGAATACATGCAAATATCTTTAATTAGCTGAGATCCAGAGACACTAAGAGAATACAGGTAAATATCTTTAATCAACTGAGATCAGAAGACACAAAGAGGATACATGCAAATATATTTAATTAGCTAAGATCCAAAGACACCAAGAGATTCATGCAAATACCATTAATTAGCTGAGATCCAAAGACACCAAGAGAATACATGCAAATACATTTAATTAGCTGAGATCCAAAGACACTAAGAGGATATATGTAAATACCTTTAATTAGTTAAGATCCGAAGACACCAAGAGAGTCATGCAAATACCTTCAATTAGATGAGATCCGAAGACACCCAGAGAATAAATGCAGTTACCTTAAATTACCTGAGACCCAGAGACAGAAAGAGAATACATGCAAATACCTTTAATTAGCTGAGATCCGAAGACATCAAGCGAATACATACAAATACCTTTAATTAGCTGATATCTGAAGACACAAACAAAAAATACAAGCAAATACCTTTAATTAGCTGAGAACCAAGCACACCAAGAAAATGCTAATTCCTTCAATTACCTGAGATCCGAAGACTCCAAGAAAAAGTAAGTGTTAAAAGTTGCAAGAACAAGGGAAAAGCGAAGAGCTGAAGAAAATTTCCTAGCTCCAAACTGAAGAATATTTGTAAGACCTAGTAAATCCTGATCTTTTGGGACATTATATACCGTCCTGAATCTCTGATTAAAGAACTTTAATTCTGGATATTTATTTAGGATTGTTGGTGAGAGTAGCTGAACTCTCCAACTAAACGACGCCCGAACTGTTACACACTGAAAAGATAATTGAAAATATATAAATATATTGTAAATAACTTTTTTTTTCTTTTTTTTTCTTTTTTAGATATATGCTTCCCTAAATACGTTCCAGATTATCTCAGTGTTGTCTTGGACAATTTTTGTTGATACCTAATTTTAATGATTTGACGAATAAATGCAAAAATAACAATTTGTTTTATAAAAAAAATGTTGTAAGATGATTAAATACTCTTCGCAAAAGACTGTTTCTAAAAGAGAGAGAGAGAGAGAGAGAGAGAGAGAGAGAGAGAGAGAGAGAGAGAGAGAGAGATTCTTCTTTTCATGTGTCGTATTGTATGTAAAGACTTCCTCCAACCTAAAGGTTGTTTCTTAAAGGAGAGAGAGAAAGAGAGAGAGAGAGAGAGAGAGAGAGAGAGAGAGAGAGAGAGAGAGAGAGAGAGAGAGAGAGAGAGAGATTTTTCTTTTCATGTGTCATATTGTATGCAAAGACTTCCTCTAACCTAATCTGCACTTCTTGGCAAAGACTTGTTAGTTTCTCTTTTACTTAAACCAGATGGCTCGCTCACTCACTGTCCACAGGAAAAGGAAATTCTTTTGGCTGTTGTGTTTAACAGTAAGCAGAGTAATGAGAAACTCGCTCTTCCTCATTCCTGTTTTCCTAGGAGAAAAACTAGTAACTGGTTTAGCTTCTCGGTCCCGTGACATTAAAAGATTCTTGGTGGACCTTGATATTTTTCCTTTATTTTTCTTAGCTCCTAGCTTGTATGCTATTTTCTGCAAGTTAGAAAGAAAAGGTTCTCTTTGCATTGCGAGAATTGGTGATGTTACTCCATTATGTAAATATGTTTGTGGCAGCTCTAGCCCTGATGATCACTGCTCACTTTCCATAACTCCCATATTACCTAAAGTTTTTGAACAACTAAATATCCATGTTGAAGGCAATTATATATTCCCTAGTTTGTAATTTGGCTATCGCAAAGACCTTCGAGCATGTGATACCCTTACAATATCAAATGCTGTACAAAAATCCTTTGATTGAAGTTAGGAAGTTCGTATGTTTGACCTTGATTTTGTTGCTACCTTTGACTGTGTTAATCATGAGGTCTCGTTTTAAAATTGAAACAGTTGGAAATAGTTTGGTCTTCTCTTAGCATCATTATTCAACTTTTATGTAACAGATTGCAAAGAGTAGTTGTTGGTCACCATAGTAAGTATAGGAAGGTGATATCTGGTGTTCCTCAGAATAATGTTCTTGGTCTGTTACTTTTCATGCTGTATACTCATATGTGGTTTGGCCTAGAAAACAAGGTATTTCCATATACAAATGGTGCTACTTTATTTGCCTCAATTCCATCTCCTGAATGTAGAACTGGAGTTACTGAATCCCTTAATAGAAAACTAGTTCATGGTGCAAAGTATGCATGAAGTTGAACCGTAACAAGAGTCAATGTATGATTAAAAGTAGGTCGAGGACAGTGGCTCCTCACCATCCAGATCTCTGTATTGATAATGTTTCTTTAACTCTATACGCCTCTATTAATATTTTAGGTGTAATTCTTGATTGCACAAAAATCTTGCTTACTGAGAAAGTTTTTTAAGATTTTCGATTAATGTTTTCTGAAGAAATGTTTGAATTCTTTCATTCTGCCGTGTTAATAGTATTGTTCTCCATTCTGATCTTCAAGTAGTGACTCATCTTCAATTTTTGGACAAGATTTTTTATCCCTTATCTAGATATTAATCGCTGGCATCGTCGTTCAGTTCGGTTTTCATACATGTTGCATAAGATTTTTCTTAATTTTGACAATGCTTTGCATTCAGATTTTCCTAGACAGCACCATCCTGCACGTAAATCTAGGTATGCAATTATTTCTAACAGTCATGCACTCTCCATCATAAGCCTCAATACTACTCAGTATTCTAGAAGTTTTATTCCAGCTGTGACCGGATTGTGGGATGCTCTCCCTAATCAGGTAGTTGATTCGGTGGAACTTCTGAAGTTCAACCTTACAGCGAATGTATTTATGTTGAATAGTCTCACATAAGTCTCTCTTCATAGTTTATACTGTATATGACAGATCTATTTTAACGTTGTTACCGATCTTAAGATGTTTTATATTAATCGTTTGTTGCTTCTCATGTAATTTATTTGTTTCTTCTTTTCCTCTCCTCACTACGATATTTTCCCTGTTGGAGCCCTTGTGCTTAAAAATTCCCGCTTTAACGACTAGGGTTGTAGCTTAGCTAGTAATAATAATAATAATAATAATAATAATAATAATAATAATAATAATCTGAACTATCACTATTTGAAAACGAGTATTAGAGGAGCGTTTTGACCCTCTAAAAGGAAACACTCTAGCAATTCAATTATTCTGAGCTTTCAACATTAATTATTATTCATCAATCGAATTAATCTGTGAGGTTTTAGGTTCCTCGTCGCCCAATCCACAACACTATGATTGTGGGTAAATTACTAGATGTGTAGGTGTGAAGCGCCGCATTCTGTGGAAAGTTCATTGTCATTGTCCTACATAGACAGCAAACCTTGCATACTTCTGTTTTTAACTTCCATCACCTGGTTGATATATCAGGAAATTTCTTTGGTTGGAGATTCTAGTTTCCTTGATTTTGTGCCACTAGGTCTAAAAATCCTTAATTCTCTTCAGATGAACAAGTGCACTGTTGTATTATCTGTCTCTGCACAATTCACAAAGCCTATCTTTTTCATTCCTGTTTCTATAATTTTCTTTCAAGTCTTTGATATTCAACTTTGTCTTCATTACTATCACAGCTTCCTTAGTAGTAAGTTCACCTATTCTGATCCCTTTTGATATTACCATTTAACAAACACCAACTTTGTCATTGCTGCTTTCTTTTCTTCTATTTTTGTTTTTATGTCATTTTCCACTTTACCATTATTTCTTTCCTGAGTTCTAGCTTTCTATTATTTCATACATTTTCAATATCATTTTGCTTAAATATTTCAGAATGACTTTTTTCCCCCCCAGGAATTGACGGATCAGGCGTTGAGAGATCATTTCATTATTCCCGTATACTATTTGTGTTGTAATGGCTCACATCATTATCCGGAAAGATATTAGCAGAGATTATTCACCTAAACGATATTCTATTGGTCACGAATATATACGTTTTTTACATTTTTTTATTAATTACTTATCTAATAGGTAATTACTATATATATATATATATATATATATATATATATATATATATATATATATATATATATATATATATATATATATATATATATATGTATATATATGGGTGATTTATAGTATAGATATATATAAAGAGAATTTCCTCTCTCTCTCTCTCTCTCTCTCTCTCTCTCTCTCTCTCTCTCTCTCTCTCTCTCTCTCTCTCGTTCAAGAATGAGATGTTGAGATAGTTTTCACTTAGACTTTTCCATTATCTATATATATGTTTGTATGAAGTGCTGAAATTTTACAAAGTTCCGAGTTTATGTATGTATAATCGGATCCGTAATGGTTTTGAGCAGAGAAACATCCTAAGCCACTTCTCTATGAAGGCAGATAAAGAGCCATCATTAACCGTATATAGGAATACAGGAATCTGTCTTTTCCTGACTATTTAAAGAAAAGAAAAATATCTAGATGTATATGAACATTGAGAGGTTTTATATATATATATATATATATATATATATATATATGTATATATATACTGTATATATATATATATATATATATATATATATATATATATATATATATATATATATATATATATATACATATTCATACCGTACACACACACACACACACACATATATATATATATATATATATATATATATATATATGTGTGTGTGTGTGTGTGTATATACACACATATATATACATATATATATGTATATATATATATATATATATATATATATATATATATATATATATATATACCGTACACACACATGTATATATATATATATATATATATATATATATATATACACATATATATATACTGTATGTATATACACATGTATATATATACATATATATATATATATATATATATATATATATATATAAATATATATATATATAATTTATCTTAAATGAGGATTGTAATATTCTTGCTAGGCTAAAGGGAATATATTTGATTAAATAATGGTTGGAAAATGAATTTATTTGACTTGAGATCTAATCCCTTGCTTATGTTGCTCAGAACAGTCTTTAAACCTGTGATTATGAATAATGTATAAATATTGCTAAAACGGTATTTTTTTGGTTCATTTGGTATTTTTGTGAATTGTATATTCCACTATTTCCCTCTATACTTGCCCAATTATGGGAAGAAAATTGATGCCAATACAATAGTGAGGTATTTGTTTGGAGGCATATATATATATATATATATATATATATATATATATATATATATATATATAATGAATGTGAGATAATGAATTATGGCGCAGAGGTGCAATATGTTTCCTTAATTCCCGAACGATAAAAACGGAAAAAAAGAAAATAATGAAAGACATGAACTCGACTGTCTTCATTCATTTTTTAATTTACGACAAAATGAGAGAGAGAGAGAGAGAGAGAGAGAGAGAGAGAGAGAGAGAGAGAGAGAGAGAGAGACGATTGGTTAAGTTATGAGGGTTAGGGGTCTTGGTTGGCGAAGTATAGTGGAGAACCAGGGAATAGTTTTTGTTGGATATAAGTAGGTTTCTTTGGCCTTTTGAATGAGTTTTCAGACTGAGTTATATCTTGACTATACGACCTAAAACTGGCATCATGGTTTAATTTTTAATTAACAAATTTTTGGCTCAAAGGCAATGGAATGTTCAAAGCTAAGAAATATTGTGTAATTTCAAAAGCCAAATTCAATGCGGTATTTCAAGGTTAAAAAATCATCGAGTCTTATAATTAAAAAACATGGTGATTTTAACATTGAAAATAATGAAAACAAGTCAAACACTCTTTTCCTCAAACGAAAGGAATTTCATATTTTGCTATGTCTTGATCAAGCTATGACTATACTAGAAATAATAAGGTCGAACCATTTATAGAATTATTGTTAGATTTGTTTTACAAATTCAGAATGTCAATCATGAAAATTAGTTGACTAAAATGCTCTAACTTAGAGTTCTTTTAGGTCTACGACTTGAATAGTTTTAAGGGTAATAATGACCAGATTCGAGGTGGTAACAGAGTTATACGAAAAAAATCAGTAAGTTAAATAATACAGATGTCTTACAAAAATGTAATCTTAATTTAAATTTGAATATAGCATACAATTCATAAATAAGTATCACTTAGTGCATATAAAGCTGTATCAAGCAGTAGTTTTACTTAACAAATTACATAATCACATAATTCCCGTCTCAATCCATACTCGCCTTTGCTAAAGGCGAAGAAAATAAATATTTTTGGTGCTGCTACATACAGAGCTTTAATTTACTTTATCTTCTCGCTACTGGCCAGTGGCATAAGGCTGATACAGCTCCTCTCTATGTTGAGCCGTTTCCCTCTCTTCCTATAGGATCTGGACTTCTTCAGGATCTCTGACAATTATGCCTATCCATCTCGTTTTTGGCCTTGCCAGAGGTCTTCTCCTTTTTAATGCTCCCAATGCTCTTCTGGGGTCTCTATTCCCATCTATCCTCTCAACGTGGTCAAAAAATTTCATCCTTCTCCTCTTCAGCCTGATACTGACTGTAATTTGCCCCAATCTCGTCCTGATGTTTTCATTCCTAACAAAATCGCCTCGTTTAATGCTAAGTATCACCTTCAGCAGCTTCATCTCAAAAGCATCCGACCTCCTCTCTTCTGTTCTGGTCAATGTCCAGGGAATGACACATATATTAGGACTGGAAGTACCACTGCATTAATATTCTCATCTTAGTTTTCAAACTGATTTCATGCCTTGACTACAAGTTTCTTCTCAGAACCTCAAAAGCTCTTGCTGCTCCTAGTTTTCCTCTTAGTATATCCTCAATTTGCCTCCCGTCTGCTGTTACTACACTTCCCAAGTATACAAACTTCTCAACTTGCTTGAGTTCCTGCCTTCTGACTGACATATTTTCCATGTGTACCCAACAGCCATGCTTACTCACAGCCATGATCTGGCTCTTCTTTGTGATGATGTTCAAGCCAAAATTCTGTGTCTGTCTCCATCCTCATTACCATACCTACTAGTACCAGCCACGTATCAACAAGCGATGCAACATCGTCAGCAAACTTCTCCACCAATACTAGCCCTTTTATTTTAATTTTCCATCACTCTTCTCATTTTGTGGTCAATATATACATTAAACAAGGTGAGTGATATAACACATCCTTATCTTACCCCACTTCCAACTGGAAATCAGTCACTTTGCTGTCCTTCCATCTGTATACAGCTGCAAACACCTTGGTATCAGTGCTTTACTATCCTTATCAACTTTAGTGGTATACTATAGTCTTCTGCCACTCTCCAAATTCCATTCCTGCATACTGAATCATATGCTTTCTCCAAGTCTATAAAAGAACAGAATATTGGCTTTGCATACTCCCATCTCTTCTCAAATATCTGTCTTAAGGTAAAAATTTCATTCACTGTTGACCTTCAACTTCTAAAACCACACTTCTGTTCTATAAGTTTCTTTTCTACCATAGGTCTTATTTTGTTAAGTATCAGTCTCACGAATAACTTCCCTGGGACTGATAGTAAACTTATGCCCCGATAGTTACCACACTCCCTCTCGCTTCCCTTATTATCATATATTGGAATTGTGACGAGCCGAGAGAAGGTTGTGACTCAAAGGCAGGATGAAAGAAACTGAGTAAGTTTATTACAGAACACTCTCCTTTATATACAAAAGCTCAATGCAACAGGAAATTTCCTGTTCAAAACCGACACCGTATCGGTTAACAGTTAACGGTGAGAAAAACACATATGTTATTTCATGTTCTTTTTAGTGCGAGGGGAGAACGAAGATAAAAGCATACTATATACACAAAATGAAATGTTACTATGTAGATCCTGTGACACACGGTTGGTACAGAATTATAATTGCCCTTTTCCAATCACTTGTTACCACCTCTGCTCTCCAATACTATGCTAAAAACAACTCTTAAGTCCTCTATCAACCTTTGTCCTCCTGCTTTTTTACAAATATTAAGGCTTCTTTCACCTCTTGTGCCCTAATATCCTGCATTAATATCATCAGGACCATAGGGAAGCTCACATCTCCCAATGTTCGCAACCCCAACTGTATCGGTGTATCTTTATACAATGCTGGTTACGGGTCCACATCTAATCTTCCCCATTTATCCGGGCTTGGGATCAGCATGGCAATAAGTAGCCATGTCTGGGTAATATGGTGAGCGCGGGTCCAAATTATACAGTTGGTTTCTATTAAAAGATTTGGTGACACTTCAGTTTGTTCACAGCTAGTTATGTTAAAGTACAGGTTACTGGGTAGTTAAACAAAGTGACTATGCATGATTATACAGAGTTCTTAACACTTCATTTCGTTAAATCAAGTCAAAAACGGTCTTTTCCTATGCTCAAAGAATTCTTTATATTTCAGATTCTCAAAAGCAGTTCACAATCAAAGAGTCATTATCATAGAGATCAGCGATGTCGAAGAGAACGGTAATATCAGAGCCTAAGGGAAACATAACTTTT
>NC_090747.1:65449190-65461690 GCF_036898095.1 Palaemon carinicauda
ATATATATGTATGTATGATATATATATATATATATATATATATATATATATGTGTGTGTGTGTGTGTGTGTGTCCTTGTGTGTGTATGTGTGTGTGTTTGTGTGAATTTTTGCGTGATTTTTGTGTGAATACAGGAGGTTATGAATGATTCAATAATCATGAACATACACATACATACAAGGAACGATATTATTATTATTATTATTATTATTATTATTATTATTATTATTATTGACCCTGTTAGTTGAAAGATCCGCATATATATATATATATATATATATATATATATATATGTATATATATATATATATATATATATATATATATATATATATATATATACATATATATATATATATATATATATATATACATATATATATATATATATATATACATATATATGTATATATGTATATATATATATATATATATATATATATATATATATATATATATATATATATATATATGTGTGTGTGTGTGTGTGTGTGTGTGTGTGTATACTGTATTTATAACATTCCACTTGTTTCCACAGAGTAATTGAAAATATCAGTGCTCTGACCGTGGTGTATACAGATATTCTTAATATTTTTTTCAATGAGGCGCCTTTGCACTGACTCGCAGCGGTGCCCTTTTAGCTTGGAAAAGTTTCCTGTTATATGATTGGTTAGAATTATCTTGCCCAACCAATCAGTGATCAGGAAACTTTTCCGAACTAAAGGGGCACCTCTGTGAGTCGGTGCAAATCTGCATCACTAAAAAGAATTGACTGCAGTGCATGCGACTTCGAATTAGCGAAATTTGAACTGCGCCAATAGCATACTTTTTTCGTGTTATTGAGACGTAACAAAAAACACCTAACTATTAGTTGGACAAGCAGCTGTCAGGTACCTTTGTGTGTTTCCGATGGCAGCCAGGGGATAGTCCCCCTCTGTCCTTTCTGACTCTTCTCGTGCCAGATTGTAGAAGGGAAGGATCATAATGCCACGATGCCTCACCTTGCGGAGTTGCAAGAAAAGACCCACCTCGTCCACTCAACTAGCCAAGGAACACATCCACGAAACACCTGATGACAACCAAAAAGAGACAAAGTAGAACCACAATGGCCAGAACAATGAAACAGAGGACAACGAAGATGCCACCGCTCATCTTGCCCAGCAACTACCTCCACAAGAGACCACCAACAACACCTCCACCCTGTCAACCAAACTCAGGCTTACTCCTGGCCCCAATGCGACCTTCTGTGCTGCCATAGCCGCAGTGGAGGCCAGGAATCAACAGCTAAAGATGACGATTAGACTCAATCGCCCAGAATAACTCCTTATTTCCGACTAGGATAAGGAAACCATGGACTTCCTAGTGCAGCAGAAGGATTTCAAACACCTCACCCCTTCAGATAAGCTGACGACCATCATTATAAACTATGACCTGGACCTAGACCTACCACTCAAACCAGTGCTCAACCACCCTTCTATTCTCTCAGTCTACAGATGTGAAGGGAAATCAGGAAGGAGATCCCGCAAACTAGAAGCAGTACACAAGGAACAACGACCTCCACAGATCTCCTTCGGTTACTGGGGAATCTTCCACACGGAGGAATACTTCCCAGAGCTTCTCAGATGCTTCAGGTGCCAGAAGTTCGGACATCACAGGAGCCGTTGTAAAGGCTTGGAAGTCTGTGCGGTTTGCAGTATCAGACAGCACCCCACAACCCTATGCATCGCCAAGTTCAAGGCCAGACAGCACACTGTTGTAAAGTGCCCGAACAGCCGAGGACCTCAACATACTTGGCTGGAGAGATGCCCAACAAGTCTTCAACGCATTGCTGACCTCCAGGGAGCAGACCCCCACTACAACCTGCAGCCACTTCAGCCCCGTCGAACCTACTAACCTACCAAGCACACCTCTCCTCAAACCAACCACACCTCCCGACCTAATCCTTCTCCACCCAGACAAGCAATTCCTGAACTTTTGTCTCCTCCACGCCCTGTTTTAGAACCCAAACCCCAACATCATCCAAAACCTCCTCCAAAATCATAATGAACCCCCTCCCATACTCCTTCTACAACTTCACCATAAAAATTCACCTCTCCTTCCATCCCTTCCACTTCCTCTGAGCAAACCCAACCACAATCCTCTTTAACAGCAACCCACTCACCCATTACCACCAATTACTTAAGTGACTTTCCCAATTTCCCTAGTCCCGCTGTCAGAAGCCGTCCAAGCGCCTCACACCCCTCCACTCCCTTCAAACCACCCTCCACTGATTGGACCGACCTTGACCCCATCACTTACCCCATGGGGGCCTTCATAGCTGCCATATCTAAAGTCCTTAGCAAATTTTTAAAGGCACATAAAACCCTAGATTCAACAGTGCTGCCTAAGAATTCCAAAACCCTAGTCTCTTCATAGTCCCTCCAGTGAACAGTCCTTACACAAACACACTCAACAACAAAGAAACTCTCAACATCACCAAAGTGAAAATGCTCAAATGGAACGCTTGAGGGCACAGAAACAAATTCACTTGCCTACAATCCAGACATTATTGTGATGCAGGAAACCTTGCTAAGGGAGAATACACCATTCTCATTCTCAGGATACAAAGTGAATATCACGTATCTAACACCAACAACGAGAAGATTAACTACTCTCATCAAGAATAGCATCCCCTCAAAAAGAGTACAAAGCATCGACTGTGGACCAGAGGCAGAGATATGTTCAGGCATCTCTGCTATCGACAGCCCTCACAGTCCACAATGTCTACAAATCTCCCAACAAAACCATCAATGCTCTTTGCCACCACCTCTGAGGATGATAAAATCATTGCAGGCGATTTCAGCTTCCATCATCCGTTTCTGAACTCAACATTGGCAACAAACTACACTGGCTGACCCTTGCACACCCTACAGCAAGAATATCCGGACATAACATTGCTTAACAATGTGTCAGAAGCAACCAATCTAAGGGGCAGTCATTTAGACCTTACCTTCCTGTCAAGCACCATCCAAAGGGGTGCTACATGATGACTGCATCCTGTGCTAACAAGAGATCACTTTCCTATAGAAATTGACCTCGAATTAGAGAAATACTCCACTCCTCCTCCACTCCCCAAAAAGGTGGAACCCAGATTTTGTAAACTGGGCAAGATTCGAGTAATCTTTGATGGAATGGGCCCGTGAATATATAAAGAACCGTCACAATGACACCTCCATCCTATCACTGTATTCTAACAAACAACTAGATACCACTGCCAGTATGTCTATGCCCTCAGGAAAAATATTCAGGAACAAAGCATGCGGATACCTGGTACTACAGCAGCCACATTGAGGAAATAAATGCATAATCAAGCAAACCAGTAAGCTCTTGAGAAGACACAGAACCGATGAACTTGATGCTCTACTCATTGAAATCACCAAACATTCCTTACACCTAATACTAGAAGTGAAAATAGACAAATGGTACTCATGGTGCCACGAAATCAACAACACATCTCTAGCAAAGATATGGGGCTAGTTCAACAAGATCTCTGGGAAAAACAGCACACACAGAGTCACCCACCCAGACTCATGAAGAGAAGCAAATAGAATTGCAAATAACATTGCTGACCTAGCCAAAAGCAAAAATGTTCCTCAATAAACCATAAATAGGCTGAGAACACTTCTCCAATTAGGAACAACATTATTGAAGCTGTCTGCAACATGACAGATGACACCGACAACCCCTACACCATGGAAAAACACAACATGGCTCTCGTAAAATGCAGAAAAGAGACTACCCCTAGAGCCGACCTAATCACTTACAGTATGCTAAGGACATAGGAAGCCCCGTGAAGTTGGTGTACTTGCACTTAATCAACAGAACACATACTGAAAGACTTCAACCAATAACATGGAATCATCAAGACACAAAACCTATCCCAAAACCAAAAGAACTGGACACCTACCAACCCATAGCTTTAATTAGCTGCACCGAGAAAGTCGCTGAACGAATGGTACTCAGCAGACTTCAATGGAAAATAGGACTACTATCCTCGCCTTTATGCCTACAGACAAGGCATGGACACTCAAGAATGTATAACTGATGTTCTCACAATAATCAACGACGACAAAGCCTTCGTCATCTATCTTTCGAGGAAGCCTTTGAGCTAGCCAGCTCCCCAGCAATCCTCTTCACACTTCTAGAAAAGAGTGAAAGGACACTTACTGGCCTGAACTCTGAATCACACACAGAACCGAAAAGCCAGAGTCATCTTTCAAGAGAAACCTCCGAATTCTCCTCCCTAGAAAACTGAATGCCTCAGGGGGGCTCACTAAGCCCTTACTTTTTTCAACCTACTTATGGAGAATCTAGCCACTCTAGATCTCCTAAACGGAGTGAACATTTTCATATACGCTGATGACATATGTATTATCTGCCCACACAAAGCACACTTAAGCAAAACCACCCAAAAGGCACTGAACATGATCCAGGCCAAATGCAAAGACCCTGGCCTAAAAATCAACCCCAACAAGACGAAAGCCATGGCCATCAAATACCCACAATACCCTCAAAATCTCACTCTCATGGATGAACCCATAGAATTGGTAGATCAATTCATGTATCTAGGAGATACAAAACTATCACCTGCCAACGAAAGAAAACAAAAATTCGTCTCTCAGCAATGAAATGAATGACCTTCAAAACAGCCTCCTGAGACTGTTTTACATTCAAGCAATTCGATCTCACATCGACTATGCAACACATACGCTCACCTCGCCAAGTAAAACTCAAAAAGCCTCCTTAGAAGTGGTACAAAACAATACCCTGAGACTCAACAGTGCCTCCCTAATGTGGACCAGCCTCTGCTTGTTAAGAGCAAAAACTAACATTATTTCCCTTTCAGCTAGGATTGACATCAGAAACTGCAGTATCATATTCAAGTCAATCTAAGAAAACAGAGACTGTCTTCTGAACAACAGACTTAAAAGTCTCCTCCCTTTGGCAGAGGAGATTGATCTGCCCAAACACACACGCAAAGAGACTGCTGTGTGCACTTAGAAGAATGCAAATACAAAATGAAGCCTACAATACAAAGTGACAACAGAAGCACGGTGGCTACATCACTTCTTTCTCATGGTCTACAGACCCTATCTAGTACAGCTTCACCATCCTTACAGCAGCAAGCAAACCTCTGTACACCAGAGCAACTCACAGCAGCAACCAAAAAGGCAACCGACAACACCTCAGCCCCCAACATTTACTATACTGATGGATCACTTGATCATGATGTTCCTGCAGCAGCAGCAGCTGCAGTCGTTTCCTCATCGGGGTACAGAGATAACTGGAGGCTTTCAAACCACGCCTCCACGCTACAAACCAAGCTAGTGGTGATTGGCAAAGCCCAAGAACACTCGGCCAGTCTACATGAAGGAAACACAACAATCCTCACAGATTCGAGAGGAGCCATTCTGGCTCTCAGCAGCAAAGAACCCACTGAAAAGGTCTACCTAACCACAGCAATACATTATCTACCCTTAGCAACAACAGGCAAATAAATCATTGTCCTTTTTTTAATTTAGTAATCTTATGCTACATACCAGCCGAATTATTGCTGTTCTTCTTAATCAATATGGGATAGCAGTATGACATAAACCTTATCGGGTCTATAAAACGCATTCCTATCTATACTAAATAAGAAAATTTCAAAATTTTCTAGAGGGCAAAACCCCTCTAAATAATTCTCAAACTAAAATTGTTGGGAGTGGCTGGGTCTTTTCTTAGCTTCATTATAGAATTTTGGAGTAATAGATCGCAAAGAGTTGTTGTTTATGGGTACCATAGTGATTACAGGAATGTGATATCTGGTGTTGACCCATTACTTTTAATACTAAATATGTATGTCATGTGGTTTGGCCTAGAAAACAGGCTCGTTGCCTATGCAGATGAGGCTACTCTCTTTGCCCCAATTCCATCTCTTGAAAGTAGATCTGGGGTTGCTGAATCCGTTAATAGGGATTTAGCTAAAAGCATCGTATGGTGCAAATTATGGAGCATGAAGTTGAATCCTCAAAGTATGATTATAAGTAGGTCAAGGACTGTGACTCCTGAATATCCGGATCTCAGCCATGGGAATGTTTCTTTCACTCTGTATGACTCTTTTAAAATTTTAGGTGTGATTCTAGACAGCAAATTTACTTTTGAGAAACACACTTGGCCTTTGTCTTCTTCAATTGCACAAAAATTGGCTTCTTGAGAGAGTCTTCTTAGATTTTCGGGATCAATCTATTTTGAAGTGTTTACCTTGTTTCAAGTATTGTTTTCCTGTCTGGTCTTCAGCTGCTGATTCTCATCTTAATTGGTTGGACAGGAACTTGCGGTCTATTAAATTTCTTATTCCTGATCTATATATTAATCTCTGGCATCGTCGTTCAATTAGTTCGTTATGCTTGGTGCATAAGATTTTTCATAATTCCGACCACCCTTTACATTCCAGGACATTACCACCGTGTTCGTAATACTAGGTATGCAGTTAATTCTAATAATCATGCCTTCTCCACCATGAGGCTTAATACTACAAGGTATTTTAGAAGCTTTATTCCAACTGGGACCAAGTTGTGGAATGAGCTTCCTAATTGGATAGTTGAATCGGTGTGACTTCAAAAGATCAAACTTGCAGCAAATATTTTAATGTTCAAGAGCCTAACATTAGTTTCTTTTTATAGTTTATATATGAAAGATCTGTTTTAATGTTTCTTTACATCTCATATACTTTATCTATTTTCTTATTTCCTTTCTTCTCTGGGTTATTTTTGTCAGTTAGAGCCCTTAGGCTTATAGCACCCTGCTTTTCCAAATATGGTTGTAGCTTAGCTAGTAATAATAATAATAATAATAATAATAATAATAATAATAATAATAATAATAATAATAATAATAATAGAGATTTGAACGCAATGAGATATTAAAAAATTAAACATCTAACTCTAAAGATGTCTTATTTTTAAGATATTTTACTACGGTAGAAGTAAAATTTATCAATTCCATTTATCTTCTGAAAATAGAATCAATGACATATTGAAAATTTACCTATAACCAAATGCAATCGTAAATTATATCAACATTCAATGACAGTTTTTAACGATTTAACGAAATTTTTGCTTAAAAATCATGTGGAAATATATTATCATCCCATTTAATTTCAATATTCTATATTATCTTGTTATATCTCCAAACAAAGCCTGCCGTCCAGTTGTTTTATTGTCAATAAGGAACTTCGGATTAGCCTTTGATATCGTTATCTCGAAGAATTAACTCTCGGATTCGATAATATTAAAGGTTTCTTCTAACCGATGACTCCCATAACTGAACATTTAATTTCAAATCAACCTTGAGTTTGAGTTCTTTCTTTGAAATTGATAGCCAATGCTCCACCGTTTTGTGTGAAAGGCTTATTTCCAATCGGTCATCCTGCATAACCTTATTCTGGAACTAGAAAAGCACTCTAAGTGTGCAGACCTCCGCCATGGCAGCTTATTTTGGTCGACCGCTTGACCTTTAACCTAAGACTTTCAACATTGAATCACTTTCACGTCTCAACATAATTACTCCGTGGAAGTTTCACTACTTTATGAGTAAAATTATTGCCAGGAAGTTATTAAAAACAAAAAGAAAAACGAACAAACTGGCGAAAACATATCGTCCTTCCAACTTCATTGGCAGCAGAGGTAACTACCATACAATAAGATTATATTTGTAACATAGCCTAGTCGTATCCATGATTTATTTCCATTCTCAGACCACATCTGAATAACGGCCTGACAGCAATGCAGTCCGAGCAGAATCTCCCCCTTAAAAGATCTCTCAGACGGACATCGGAAACATCAACGATGAAAAGATCTTTATCTCCCGTTAAGCAAACCTCGCCAATTACGGTTCCACATTAGCCCTCAAAACGAAGCATGAGTGTTACGCTTTCCATCGTAAAAAAAAAAAAAAAATTCTTTATGGCTTCCAATTACCGTCGACCTGTTTCATCGAGAGCGATATGCTTCTTTCTCCCTTCTCTCTCCCCGCATAAATTACTTTGCTTATAGAGCGTAGCCTACATTCAGTCGAAGAGAGTATTACTGTAATAAAATAGTGAGAGAGAGAGAGAGAGAGAGAGAGAGAGAGAGAGAGAGAGAGAGAGAGAGAGAGAGAGAGAGAGAGAGAGAGAGAGAGAGTAGGTATTTTGTCATCCACATTTTTTTACATGGGGACCATCGGGTTCCATTTCCTCGGTATTCCATCATCATCATCATTCCCATTCAATGAATTGTCTATAAATGAATTTTCTCCATAATTTATAGCTTAGATCCGTAAACTGCTTGTTTTTTATGATAAAACTAAGAAAAAATAGATGCCCAAAATCGACTGTATTTGCTTGGAATATGAATTTGTCTTGCGTAGTGTAAGTGACATGGAATAAAACCAGTCGCCAGACAACTGTACGTCAGAAACAACTTATTCTGTTACTGAAGAAAGGGAAGGAAACTGATTTGCAGTTGGGATGAGGAAGAAAGCGGCCTCATATAAAGGTTTTGTAATTATGAGAAGCCTTTTTTTCCCTTCAAAGGTAGCATAAATTTTGTATAGATACATAATTGATTATTGTAAAGAAATAAATTGATCGCTTATCGGGAAATTGAAGGTTATAATGATAAAATAAAACAGAAGAGAGACGCTAAAGCTTGAGAATGTGTCACGATTGCATAACACTATATAACCAGGATTAGGACATCGGTGACACTTCATCTTAACAAATCATAATATAAGCATTACCGAAAATTGTGTATTACTAAGTTCAACTTTCTATTGGGTATTGACGTATACTGCATATCTCTATTTTGTGATACATGATTTCTCCTGTTTACGGAAAGTAATTTTAATTATCAAATTCACAGAGAGAGTATTTTCCTGTGATAATGTGAATTCACGTTTGAGATAGCAGCACGCCAATTATTTGATCATCAAAATGCAAGAACATACATGGACTTTCTTAACCCAATTTTTGAATGGTATGTGTTTCATTAAAACCAAATTGGTTCATTCAAATATGAATACCCATTTATTGTTATAATCACATTCATGATCATTCATGAAATTAAAGCTTTGAATAAACAATTTACATGTAATATATTAATTCATATAAAATGGTATCTGAAACCAGAATTGATATAATTGTAAACAGACCTTCGCACACAAATGCAAAAAGAATGTTATCATCAAGGTTTTTTCTAGAAACAAGCATACAAGAGGACAGCAGTGAAACTGCAATACATCTTAGAATTTATTCGAGATCTCTGTCCAACAAGCGTTCTTATTTCTTCCCAAATATGTTCTCAAGTAAAACCACGAGACGAGTCACACCACAAAAGGCATAATTTAGACCTTGTTATTTCCCTCCATATAAAGAAAGACCGAACTATTTTTCCTGACCGATTCTTCTCGAGTCTTTCTCTCTCTCTCTCTCTCTCTCTCTCTCTCTCTCTCTCTCTCTCTCTCTCTCTCTCTCTCTCTCTCTCTCTCTCTTTGTCTTGACTCGCCGGAGGTAACATCGTGGATTCTGGGGGCGAACTTGGTGTGGCTAGAAATGTGGTCGTAATTCTCCTCTGTTTGGAATATAAAACCTCGTGGAAAAGGAGAACGAATCTTCTTTTAATTTCGCTTCTTCTTCTTCTTCTTCTTCTCCTACTTCCTCCGTCTCCTTCCTTTGGTTATTTCCCTCTTCTCCCCCTCCCCGTAATAGGATAGTGTGATCGAACACCTCAAGCTGTGCACTGTAGGCATTACTTAAAGGACTTTATTGTGTCCCATCGGCTTCAAGGTGACCCCTCTAAAACTTGGTGTCCAACCATTTTATAACTTATACTTCAAAGTGCAGCTAGGGAGTTTTCTTCCTGTTATGGCTGACTAGTGAATGGCCTCCCCGTCTCCCCAGATTTCATCATTGTGATCCAATGCAATCTTCCTTCACATTTCTCTCGTAGTTTATGAGATATGAATTATGTGAGGTTAATTCTGATATCGATAAACTTTTTTTTTTTTTTTTTTTTATAATTGCTCAAATGAATGATTAGGAGTTTAATCTTCTTATCTTAATGAGAATTCAGTTTTCTTTGAAATAGATTTAATTGATAACTACAAACTATAACATTTTAGCTTTTACGCTTCAATATAACGTCCTACAGCTTTCACGTTCATATACTGTATAGTTTAGATTTTACCTCATCAAGATTATATAAATCCAATAATCTTTTCTTTGAAGTAATGTATGAAAAACTAGAACACTCACACACACATACACATAGACACGCATATATATCACAGCGCTGGCAAGCGCGACCGGGGAACAAGCAAAAATGCTGCCAGTGCTGTTATATACGATTACGTAAACCAGAAATACCGGGTTTTCAGAAAAGTGCTTTCCGGACATAGTATAAGCTTGAAACTCTAGGATTTAGTTCTATTCAATTTAACTAGACGATCCTAAAAGTTTCAAGTCCCTATCTTATAAGGTTCGTGAAATATGACGTCAGAAATATGCAAAAAAATAGCAAAAATGACGTCAACTTTCAGGTGTTCGATATAGAGTCATGGATAGACGCTTTTTAGCAAAGTTTCAACTCTATAATCTTAGCTTCTGAATGAGCTAGATAGCTGTTCGACCTCAGGTTTTGTAGATTATGTTTTAAATTGTGTATTAGGCTATGTGGGAATGTTTTGCGGTAATCACGAAGGCTGTAGTCACGTACTTAAGTTTTAAAAGGCATCAAACTGACATCTTTAAGCGAACTTTCAACGTTTATTTCTCAGCTTCTGAATAATAAGTTATAGACATGTTTGACCTCACATTTTGAAGATATGACTATAAACTAGTTAATCAATACGCTTGCGTAAAAAAAAAGAGTGATATTTTACCCAAAAACCGATAAATCGGTTGGAACTTTTGACCGGGGAAACGTCTGTCTATATCCGAACATAACTTGACAACAAAACGTTTACCCGATTGAGCGGTTTAAAGAATTGCTATAAAAATTTTAACCGGGTGTCGCCGGTCGCTTGCTTTTGACATTACCCATAGTCATAAAACAAAAAAATTCTGGGTATCGTACCTACAACTATAACGTTAAATAATAAAATAGCATACACGCCAACCTGGCAAGCGCGACCGGGGAACAAGCAAAAATGCTGCCAGTGCTGTGATCAAAGGTTGGCGTGTATACTATTTTATTATTTAACGTTATAGTTGTAGGTACGTTACCCAGATTTTTTTTGTTTTATGACTATGGGTAATGTCAAAAGCAAGCGACCGGCGACACCCGGTTAAAATTTTTATAGCAATTCTTTAAACCGCTCAATCGGGTAAACGTTGTGTTGTCAAGTTATGTTCGGATATAGACAGACGTTTCCCCGGTCAAAAGTTCCAACCGATTTATCGGTTTTTGGGTAATATATATATATATATATATATATATATATATATATATA
Organism: Palaemon carinicauda; assembly: GCF_036898095.1. Taxonomy (NCBI): domain Eukaryota; kingdom Metazoa; phylum Arthropoda; class Malacostraca; order Decapoda; family Palaemonidae; genus Palaemon; species Palaemon carinicauda. Next base: position 65,460,702 of record NC_090747.1, read on the forward strand.
TATATATATATATATATATATATATATATGTGTGTGTGTGTGTGTATATGTATATATAGATATATATCCCTTTCTGATTTGGGATACCGTGAAGTAGTGAGAGGGCGAGTATTGCCATGATCAGCAAAGCTGTACTGGTTAGGGCTACTCATAATAGGTTGGTTTGCTGTGAGCGATAAGACGAAAATCACCCACCATTACCAAACCCTATTGGCCAGTGTGATGGACAAAAGTAGCCTAACCCCTAACAGGAATCGACATGTCTTTATTTCCGCAGTGGACTGGAAACGGCTGCCTTTGTTGTATGTATGTATGTACGTATGTATGTATGTATGTATACATTTATGTATGTGTGAATATATTTACTCATTAATTAGTTCGGTTCTCGGTTTGTAAATTTCTGTGGCTGAGCTCAATCCGAGACTATCGCCCATAGTGTACAGCGATGATCGCTGAGCACTAATTACATCTATTTCTATGGGGTTGTTTTGCAACGAGCGATTATCGCTACAGTTGCGAGCTATCATCGCTGGCTCCAAATAGTCGATCGTTACAAAACCGGCCCATAAGAATAAATGAAATTAGTGCTCAGCGGTCATCGTATCACTGAGCGATGATCGCAACAACCGCTGCATGCAAAACGTACCTTATGGAAAAGGTGTTATGGGGGCATAAAATATTTATACATTTTCATTGCTTCACAAAGTATAGTGTGTTTTGAGGGGCATCAGAATATAGCTTTGCAATTTTGTAAGTACTTTTTTTCGCAACGTTTGTCCATTTAGTTCAATTGCTTTCATATTGAATGTGAAAAGAAGGGAATTATTTTTAAATTCACCAGCGAAATGATGCGAAATGAAGGTGGAAATAGATTTATATTGTTTACAAGGAAATCCTCTGATTATGGATAGTTACCAGCTATCTCTAGAATGGCTAGTGGAAAGTTGAAGAACCTCTCAAAATAATTGCTAGGTTTACCGTAGTCACTT
>NC_090747.1:65469190-65476690 GCF_036898095.1 Palaemon carinicauda
CTACACAGATAAATTTGGATCTAGAATCTGGATCTGAAATTAGGTCATCTCCAAAAGATAATGGCATCGTCCATGTTATAAGATCTATCTTTGGTGGAAATTTTGTCAAAATCTGTCTATTACTTTTGACGTATTCTTTAAAATTGGGAAAAAATGCAAATCCGGATCTAGAATCTGGATCCGGACCCAGAACATCTCCAAAATTTAATGTCGTCCATGACCTAAGATGTATCTGTGGTAGTGAATAGTTTTGACATAATCCTGTTCACATACGCTCAGACAAATAAATAAATAGATAAATAAATCATGTCAAATACAACTAACCTTATTTGGACGGAGCAAACAGCATGAACAGGTTATCAGTGCGAGGAGAGAGAGATAACAAACAATATAAAAAAGAACAAAAATAACATTACAGTGTACGAGCATGTGTGATACACATGCTGTACATTCATGTGAAATAAGGTGGCCTGCTCTTCAAAGGCGTACTATAGACTGGTCATCTGGTAGGAGATATGCAGCCTTTAGGCAATCAATGGAAACCCAGTCTTCTTTGCCATGCATGTTGGGAAGGAATGATTTCGTCACATGGCGGATCACGAGGAAAGGGCCTGTGTAAGGGGGTGATAGTGGTAGTTTTCTAGTGTTGTTTCACAGGAAAATATGCGTTGCCAAGTGCAAATCTGTCAGTATGTGTTGCTTAGCTTGTTGCTTGTAAGTCTGGCGGTATGGAGTAAATTTTCCCACAACATGACGTGGGCGCTGGAGATTGTCAGAGGAGGTTGCAGACCAGCAAAAATTCGGCAGGACAACCGACTGGTCGCCATACACCATTTCAGCTGCTGAGACATCCAGGGCGTCTTTAGGAGTGGTCCTTAGTCCCAGGAGGACCCAGGGAAGCTGGGTAAACCAGTGGGAGTCCTTGCAGTTGGACATCAAAGCTGGTTTTAAGAGATGATGAAAACGTTCAATCATACCATAGGCAGCAGGGTTGTATGCAGTTGTCTGATGAAGGTTGATAACTAGGTGATTCGATATTATATCCACAATTGAGAGGTGAAAGTGGTACCCCTGTCATAAGTGATATGCTCAGGGATACCAAATCTCGCTATCCATCCTTAGAGTAAAGTTGATGTACACAAGACGTTTGTTGCAGTTTCCACTGGAATGGCTTCAGGCCAACGAGGTGAGCAGTCGATGACGGTAAACAGGTAATGGTGTCTATGTTGTGTGTAGGGGACCTACAACATTGACGTGAATGTGGGCAAAGTGCCGTTGAGGTTAAGGAAAGGTGCCCACTCCTGAATCAGTGTGTCGATTTACTTTTGAGCTTTGCAAGAACAGATGTGGACCCAATCCTTTGTATCCATAGCAATGCCATGGCAAAGGAACTTTGTCTTCAGTTGCTATGCAGTAAAACGGCATGAGGGATGTGAAAGGCCATGAATGAAATCAAACATCTGTCAGCGCATGGGACAAGGTATCCACAGTCTAGGATTACCAGTACTGATGTCTTAGAGGAGGGCGGTGTTGGAGTCATCGAGAGGGACGTTCTCCCAACGGAAATATCTATAAGATGCCCTATATGCTTGGTACTCAGGATCTTTTCATTGGGATTTTGCGAAGGCATTGTAATCCACTCCCAGGTGAATGGTGCCCAATGTGTTTCTTGACAGGGTATTGGCAATGGAGTCATCAAGAGGGACGTTCTCCCAACGGAAATATCTATAAGATGCCCTACATGCTTGGTACTCAGGATCTTTTCGTTGGGATTTTGCGAAGGCACTGTAATCAACTCCAAGGTGAATGGTGCCCAATGTGTTTCTTGACAGGGTTTTGGCAATGGGATTCATTTTACCAGGGACGTGGTGAAGGGCACAGTTGTATTCAGCCATGGTGGAGAGATGTCGTCATCTACAGACAGATCAGGCGTCGGACTGATGAGTGAAGGAGTGCACCAGAGGCAATTGGTCCGTGCGAATGACGAAGGATGTACCTTCAAAGAAGTGTCGAAAATGACAGACAGCCAAGTGCACCACCACCAATTCGTGGTCGAAGGTAGAGTAGCCTTGGACAGTTTTCCACTGAAGAAGGCCAATGGGTGGGGCGAGCCATTGACCACTTGCTCGAGGACTGCCCCAATAGCTACGTTGCTGACATTTGTGGAGAGAAGGAGAGGTGCATTTGTCACAGGAAAAGTGAGGGCTGCATCGGTTGATGGGACATTCTTTGTGCTGCTGAAGGCCATTTCTTGAAGGGGACCCCACTTCAGGTTTTTTGGCTTACCTTTGAGGAAGGTTTAGAGGGAGGAAAGAGTGGCAGCGAGGTTTGGCAGGAAACAGTGATAATAGTTGATCATGCCCAAGAATTCTTCCAGTGGATTGAAAGTCGAGGTCGTGGGGAAGCTCTGAACGGTTGCTACCTTCTCAGGGAGGGAGTGATGCGGTGCCCTAAGAATGATACTTCATGGCGCCAAAGATACACTTGTCATACCGGACTAGAAGGCCTTTGTGTCGTAGGTGATCGAGCACGATGCATAGATGATGGAGGTGTTTCTCTTTGAAGGAAGAGAACACAAGTATGTTGTCCATGTAACATACACAGAAGGGTAGGTCCCCTAAGATGCTATCCATGAGACGTTGAAAATTGGCCCCAGCATTACGAAGACCAAAACAGGAGTAATTGAAGGTGTATATACCAAAGGGGTTGGTGATGGCTGTCTTGGGGATGTCATCTGGGTTTATGGACACCTGATAATACCCCTTCAGGAGGTCAAGCGTGGAGAAAACCTTTGCATTGTACAATTAGGAGGTCCTGCCGTTGATGTTGGGGAGGTGGTAGTGATCGGGTTCTCTCTGCATATTCAGGCGCCTGTAATCCCCATACAGAGGCAGCGAGCATCTTTCTTCAGGACGATGTGTAAGGGTGACGATCATGGCCTTGAGGCCTTTTGGCAAAGGCCCATTTCTTCCACTTCAGGGTATGTTTATTTAGGGGCTGCCAAACGATCCGATGCCAGACGTCTGAATCTGGTGAAAACTTGGGGCCCCATTGTCTCATATGGTGATAAATACCATGTTTTGCTGGAATCATGAAGTTCTGGAATGAAAAATTCTGGGTATGATGTGAGGAAGTGGGCGTAGGTGTCCTTGGGTGGACTGATATGGAGAGCGAGGTCGGAGGGAGCTGGTTGGAGAGGTGTTGAGGAGTACAAATCCATATTGACTAACAGTCGGTGAGCTATATTGACCAGAAGGTGGAAGTGTGAGAGGAAATCCGCACCTAAGATTGGCAATGTGATATCAGCAATGAGAAACTTCTGAATATATATGGCGCTTCGAAACAATAATGTGAGGTTTTCTTAACAGTGAGTGAGTATCACAGATTCATTGGCGGGCCAATGTCGGCATACTTAGAGAGACTACTTCGTGTCCTGGAGAGTGGTCATGGCAGGAGAGACCGGCAAGTACCTGTGTCTACCAAAAATCACACTCCCGTACCTGCATTATGTAAAAAGAAAAGATTAGGGGAGGCCACTCCCGCAAGCGATAGCTTACTTACATGTTTTTTGGCCACTGACATTCATTGGCATATTTCTCTGCAGCAGCCTCAAATTTGGAGTGGTAGTAGCATAACTGCAGCTGATGGGTGTCAGTAAGTGGCTGGAGAGGTCGTTGATTTTGGTGTAAGCGAGGGGTGGTATATGTAGTTGGTGGGTGGCTTTGTCACTGCTCTGACACGTCAAGGGGTGGACCTCTGTGTCATACCGCATTCACGTCACCTTTGGTTGATGTCAAATAATTGTCTACTTCATCAAGAATGAAGACATTGATGTAGGTCTGGAAGGGGGTGAAGTGCCTGTTGACTTTATTCATCGGGTCCTTCATGGGAAAAATATCGACATCAGGTTTGGGTAGATGCCATGCCCAAAGGACAAAATTGATTCATTTCAGAAGGAGAGCTGTCTGTGGTAGGTTGCAGGCGAGCGATACTGGTCATTTCACTAAGGGCGAGTAAAGCCTTTTGGTCCCCCAACAGTTCTGATGTATTTCACTACGAGGGCAGTCGGTGATGGCGGGCACTACTCCATGAGGTAAGATTTGAGGTCTTCGTACGTTATGGGAGTGTCCCCTAGTTTACTCGGCCAATCAGAGATTTCCGGGAAAGTATCCTGGGATCGCCGTGAGAACGTAATCTGCTTTGGTGTTTGATGCATAACTGGACTTCAGCACGTTAGAACCGGGCTAACGCTTCTCCGCTTGCAAAGGGCGGTAGTTCCATTGAGGCAGTGTGTGCTGAAGAGGCAGGATTGATGGGTGGCATCTTAAAACAGTAAGGCACGGCAGTAAGGAGGTAGGCAGGGGTTAGCGGTCACTCCGCTGGTCATCAATGTACAAGCAAGCCGTTATGAGGTGACTGAGAGACGAGTGGAATGCAATTAAGTTTATTTGGACGGAGCATGAGTATATATACAACCTATTCCCCTCAAGAGCGGCACAAAAATTCAAACATAATGATCCAAGTACATACAGGCATAAACAGGTTATCAGTGTGAGGGGAGAGCGATAACCACAATATACAAACAGAAAAAAGAAAATGGCCTTACAGTGTACGAGCGTGTATATACACTTGCAGTAAAACCGAGTCGAAAATATTACCCCTTTTGCGGAGATAATAAAAGAAGATATAATAAGAAACATATTTTATCATATACAAAATAATGAATAAATATAACAAAGTAGTTGAAGTAATGCAGATTTTAAATAATTTTTATCTTTTGATGAAATTTTGATTTTGACGTTTACGCTGGAAACAAGAAGTTAAGTATTAGACTGAAACTTTTGACGTATTTCATTTAGAGCAAAATTACCCTGGAAAGGTGTTCATTAAAGATTGAAATATTACGAAATATATTTATCAATAATTACCTGGTATTATGTTTGATCACGTATATAATACCTTCCCGTTCCATATATTTTTCTCTCATTCTCTGTTTGTTTATTTGTGCATACTGTTTTTTTCATAATTTCCCGTGTCAATTATCACGTTATTATTCGTTAGACAAAATAAGTAGGACATTGATATTCACCTATTTCCTTATTCCGAAACAAATACATCAACGAATGTTACACTAAAGAATAATGCACACAAAGATAGCCGAAAAAATATTTGTGCTACAACTCTACTTTTTTTTTATTTTTTTGTGATATATGCAAGCAGTTACTTAAGAACGTTATGCAGTTACTTATCACGACTTTACCTATGATTTCAAAAATTCAAATTTGTAAATGTTTGCGAGAAAGTTAACTGAAAGCTTGAATTTCTTTTCTCGTAATGCGTATCTACTTTTTGCAAATTTTATAAACATTACTTTTTTTTTTTTTTTGTGCGGTTAGGGGAGGAAGGGGACGGGAATTGTCTTTCATTGATAAGTAAGCTTTTTATTTTTAATTGGAACTTTGCAATTTTTTCAATTTTTTTTTCTTTTTTATCAGATTTTTATATCACATTTGTAACTGACATAAAAAACTGTCGTTCTCTGACATCATAAAAATGTGGGAAAATTAATCTAAATTAATAAATTTAGATTTCCAGTACAATATCAGGCTTCCAGTGGAAAATTTATCTTTGGGGAATTAGAATCACTAGTAATATTAGTAAAAAAGATTAGAATAAGTTGGCTGACTTTTCGTCAAGTGCTATATGAAAATATGATTAAAAATTTATGCTACAGTTGCCTTTGATCAAAGAGAGAGAGAGAGAGAGAGAGAGAGAGAGAGAGAGAGAGAGAGAGAGAGAGAGAGAGAGAGAGTTTCTGTTAAACGAGTGTTAAAAAATCTTTAGAGAGAGAGAGAGAGAGAGAGAGAGAGAGAGAGAGAGAGAGAGAGAGAGAGAGAGAGAGAGAGAGAGAGAGAGTTTCTGTTAAACGAGTGTTAAAGTCTGTAATTTAGAGAGAGAGAGAGAGAGAGAGAGAGAGAGAGAGAGAGAGAGAGAGAGAGAGAGAGAGAGAGAGAGAGAGTTTCTGTTAAACGAGTGTTAAAAAATCTGTAATTTACTTTTTGTATCGTATGTTGTTTGTGTAATCAAGCAAGTAAATATTGTGCTTCGTCGAACTTTTTCCTTAAGATGGGCGAAGGCGAAGCGACAGAAAAAACGTTGGGAACACCGTACAGTAAATCATGTGTAAGTTATGAAATGCGTATAGTTAAAAGAACTATTTTTTTTTTTAATAAAGTGAATGAAATATAGCAAGTATAGGGTTGTAGACATGAGTAAATGAAACGCGATTCAAAATTAGTGTTTCATCAGAATCTAGAAAGTCTTAATAAGAGTAATTCCCAAGTTGCGCATATGCAATTTAAGGCCACGGCCATCATAGCCGAAAAAATTTAGCTTATCATGACGTACTGTGATGCATTAATGACAAAAACGCCATCAGTCACCATGAATCACAACTGCATCGGGATGTTAGAATAGGTGTTTGTCCGTAACAACCTTCATTTGTCGCCATGTTATACAGATGCCATGGTGTTTAGATACCACCATTAGTCGTGATGTACTGGCGCAAGTCCTGTGTTGCTATAACGATGGTCATCACCTTTGTGGTTGCACGAGAAAAGTCGTTAGGGTGACGTAGCACTGTGTGACTGTAAGCAAGACCGAGCCAAGAAGGAAAGTATTCTTGAACGAATACCATAACCTGCACATCTGGGCTACTGGGAACCTGCATGACCTCATCCCAAGAGGCTTGCATAATAGCCCAACAAGTCCTAGGCACAATACTATTGATCACGTTTAGAGCCACCCAGAATTGGATGAACAAGCTCTTGTAGGATTCCCCAGCTGAAAGGTAACCTTGGGTAATTGCAAACGCATCCCTGGCTCAGTGGGTCTCAACCAGCATGTGAGGGTCTTTGGTATATAGGGTTTGACTCCTTCCACAATTTCATCAAAAAGGTCCTTCATAATCCTGGTAAAATACCTGTAAAATCATGGATTCTGAGTTGACAATTCTAGCATCAACTTGTCGAAGTACCCTTTTCCTTTCTGCGTTGTAAGGTCTAACCCAGCAACTTCTTGTTTTTTTCTGTTCCTTCATATGGCATTGTTCTTACATGACCTTTAACTCCAAAATGGCATCAAGGTATTCCAAATTGACTTTACTAATTCAGGGTCATGTTAGTTCTCAGGTATGTGGTCTAAGCAATCCCGGGTCTTCCAAAATTATGACACGGTGGAAATGGTAGATCTTCAGACTGCAAATGCACCCTCACCATTGGAAATGAATAGTGTGGGTGCAAAACTCACATAAAATCGATTTATGCTGCCATCCTTGTTCGCTACAGAGTGTGATGTCATGACATTAGTCACTATTAAGTCTATATATGACGTAAATACAACGCAATTACATTCCCATTTACCTGGATTCATTTACCATCTACTACATCAGGTTACAGCTGCAACGTGTAGGAGTGGCCTAATCATTGCAGTAAATGCGCC
>NC_090747.1:65481690-65484190 GCF_036898095.1 Palaemon carinicauda
AAGTTTCTACCTAAAGACGAACAAAAGACAGAGAAGGACAAGGGGAAAAAGGCTTTGTTAAGGCCATAATGGTCCCATCCTCTGGTGCTCTTAGCAAAGGCCACAATGGTCACATCCTCTGGTCCTCTTAGCAAAGACCACAATGGTCACATCCTCTTATTTTCTTTATGGAGAGGAGGAATTAAGTATAAACATCACAACAAAAGTATTGCAATTTCCTTTTTGTTTTGTCTATTACAGAAGTATTACAGCTTGAGTCTTGACAGCGTTGTAACTATTTGGTTTTCCATAATTATAGACTGTTGCTGTGAATCCTCTTATTCTTCGTGTATGTTATTGCTGTTGTTCTTCATCTTCTCCGTGCATGTTATTCTTGTTCTTCTATTTCATGTATATTGTTGGCCTGCTATTGCCGTTGTTGTTATTGTTGCTGCTGTTGTTGTTCTTTATGCTATGGTTGTTGATATTGTTGTTAGCTCCGCCAACTTGGTGCAGCGAAGGTTATGTTTTGATAGGCGTATGTATGTATGTCTGTCTGTGTGGGTGTTTGTGATTCGCATAACTCAAAAACTATTTGACCGAATCTCATGAAATTTTGTGGGATTATTGGCCATGAGCCAAGGACAATTTGATTAGATTTTTTGAATAATTGGGTCTAAGGTCAAGGTCACAAAAAGGTAAAAAAGGGTTTTTGCTATGTCGTGATCAATTTGTACTCTATTTGCATGAAACTAGAGCTCAAATGTGCATAATTCAATTGCCTATCTTGTGATATACATGATATAGTGATGTCATTACCTTTGTCTGTGTGTTTATTTATTTGCATGTCTTTCTGTGCATTTGTAATTCGCATAACCCGAATCTCATGAAATTTGATGGGATGATTGGCCATGCCCCAAGGATAATTTGATTAGATTTTGGGAGTGATGGATTCAATAGCCAAAGCCAAGGGCATGAAAGGGTCAGAAACGTCTTTTTGCCCTATCTTGGCCAATTTTTATCTGATTTACATGAAACTAGGGCCAACATGTGCACAATTCAGTCGCCTGTCTAGTGATATATGTGTTTTCAGATCAAATACCAACAACATCATCAGTTTTCTTGGTGACAAAAGTGGCGGCAATGAAGGTATTCACTCTACTGTGTCCGTTCTTTTTCTTACTGCTATTTTTTATTTCTTTTTCTTATTGTTCTTCTTCTTGTTCAATTTTCTCTTCCGGAATTTATTTTCTTGCTCTTCTTCTTCTTCTTCTTCTTCTTCTTCTTCTTCTTCTTCTTCTTCTTCTTCTTCCGATATTAGTTCCTTGTTGTTGTTGGTGTGGTTCTACTTCTCTTCGCTTTGATTTTCTTCTGTTCTTCATTTGTTGTTGTTCTTGTTTGTATTTTTCCGTTCTTCGTTCGTTACTGTTGTTGTTCTATCTGTTCTCATTTTGCATCCAATATTCGTTGGTTGCTGTTTTAGTTCCTCTACTTTTTGCTTCGTTCGTTGTTGTTGGTGTTCTACTTCTTCTTGTTATATTTCTTCTTATAATATTCGTTTGGTGTTCTATATCTTCTTGTTATATTTGTTTCTTAAAACATTCTTTTGTGGTTTTATATCTTCTTCTTCTTGTATTTTTTCTTATAACATTCGTCTGTTGTTCTACATTTTCTTGTTCTAATTTCTTTCAATTATTCATTCTTTGCTGCTATTGTTCTTCGGTGATGTATCTTTTTTTTTTTTTTTTTTTTTTTTTTTTTTTTTTTTTTTTTTTACTGTCTGAGACGTATTAGGAACACCTAAACGTTTGCTTGAGGTTACTATTAACAGGCTGTTGGCAAAATGTAAGTTACTACTTTAAGTGAACAGTTACAAGACAACAATTTTACCAAGGTGCCATTGTTGTATCTAGATAGATTTTAGTTCTTAATGGTGAGGACATGGATGTAGCAGGTTAAATAGAAGAAAATACTGGGGTTTTGCACGAGAGTTAGTCAATATTTGTTAAAGCTTCATAACAGTAAATGAAGTTTATGGCCCCCCCCTTTTTTCCTGAAATATTGTTCTCTCAACGCAAGAAGTTTTATGATTTTTGTTCTAATTAATTCTATTGTACTTTTCATCCTCCAGAAATATTACAATTAAACGTACCACAATGCAATATTGAAGGAATATTGTAACACGAATATCCCCACTGTTCAATGAAAGGTTACGCCGTAGAAGAAATGCATGATCACACAAGTGAAAATTGTTTATAATTCTATTATGGTAAAAAATCTATAAGGGATTATTCACCCCATATCACATTTACCAAAAACGATCACTGCTAGATTGGTAATTCGGTTTTCCCAGTAATGAAATAACTGACCTAATAAATTCAATTGACGTATTCCAAGTGGACCTTCCTGGAAAAAATTTCCATTTAACAAATGAAGGAATTTTGAGCAACCATGAATGATTGAAGTCCGATAAATCGTGCAGAGAACATGACCTTCATTATAGCTGAAAAAAAAAAGAAAT
>NC_090747.1:65491690-65499190 GCF_036898095.1 Palaemon carinicauda
TTTTTGCTTTATATTTAGCCAACAGTGTTGCTATTTGGTCGTTGCATAACATATTCCTATTTAACATTACACCAAGGTCTTTAATTGCTTCCTTGTTTGTGATTGTCTCGTTATTAGGTCACTTGTATGCATATACCATTCCTTCTCTGTTCCCATAATTTATTGATTCGAATTTATCGGAGTTAAATACCATCCTATTTATCTCCGCCCATTCATATATTTTGTTTAGATCTCTTTGTTGTGAGTTCCTATCTTCATCACAAGTAATTTCTCTACTTATTCTTGTGTCATCGGCGAAACTTCTCACTACAGAGTTTTCAACATCACAGTCTATGTCTGAGATCATAATAACAAACAGCAGTGCAGCTAATACCGTACCTTATGGCACGCCAGATATTACCTGAGCTTCATCTGATTTTCTTGTCATTTGCAACCACTATCCGTTTTCTGTTTTGCAGGAATTCTTTTACCCATTTTCCTATTTTTCCCTCAATATTATGTTTTCTCATTTTTTTCTCTAATATATTATGGTCTACCTTGTCAAAGGCTTTTGCAAAATCTAGATAGATCACATATGTGTCTTTTTCATTTATCATATTTTTGTATATGTTTTCATAGTGTGCTATTAGTTGGGTTTGTGTACTTTTTCCGGGCACAAAACCGTGTTGACCTATATTAAACAAATTATCTTTAACCAAATGATTCATTATTTTCTTTTTATTACCCTCTCATACACTTTCATAATATGTGATGTTAGACTAACAGGTCTATAATTGCTTGTCTCTAGTCTTGATCCACTTTTGAATATAGGGGTTATATAAGCTAATTTATGTTTAACATATTTCCTTCCCATATCTACACTTTGTCTTAGCAGTATTGCAAGCGGCTTCGCGATAGTGTTTGCAGTTTTTTTAACAAAATCGCTGGAACTCCATCTGGTCCGGCTGCCGATCCATTTTTAATTTCGTTTATACCATTGACAATATCTGCTTCATTAATATCTATATCCGTTAGATATTCAACATTTTCTTCTCTCATCTTTGTTTCATTATTCTCATACGCAATTCTTGGCGTGAACTCACTCTTATATTTTTCTGCTAATATGTTGCATATTTCCTTTTTTTCATTCGTTAGCCATCCTTCAATTCTTAGAGGGCCTATTTCTAATCTCCCTTTATTCAATTTTTTTGCATAAGAGTAAAGTACTTTGGGCTTTTTTTTTTTTATATATTTTGAAGTGTCCTTTCTTCTAAGTCCCTTTTTTCATTTTCTTTCGACTGTATAATCTTTTGTTCTGCATTTTCTATCTTACAATTTATTTCCATCATTTTCCACACATTTTTTTCTTTTGCAAGATTTTTCTTCCACTTTCTAATTTTCTGAAATAAGATCCTTCTGTCTCTTGGTATGCATGTCTTTTGTTTATTGTTTTTTTTTTCGGTACATATTTTTCAACAATTTTCTCCAGTATTTTGTACAGTATGTCAGTATTTACCTGTATATTATCACTTACAAATACATTTTTCCATTCTTTATTCAGTTCATTTATTTCTGACCATTTTATATTCTTACTATAAAAATTATATTTTCCATATCCTTCCCAACGTTTTGTGCTTTGATTAATTCTGCGATCACTTGCTTTGGAATGGACTATTAATTCTATGACATTGTGGTCTGAAATTCCCGTGTTATACATAATTATTTCTTTAACATAATTCACCTCATTCACAAATACTAGAGCTAGGAAATTTTCCTTTCTTGTTGGAATGTGGTTTATTTGTTGCATGTTATGTTCTAATAGCATATCTTGCAGCTTTTCAAATTGCCTCTTATCTTCTGCACTACTATTACTCTCTTTTTTATATGTATACATACAACCACTTTCTTCTATCCATTCTTTCCAATCCACGAAAGGAAAGTTAAAATCTCCGGATAGGAATGTATTCCTGTCTTTATGGTTTCTATCATCTAATTTTTCTATTATTATGTCAAACTCCTTAGTATTTGGGGGTCTGTAAACTACAATATTCACTAGTTTTTCAAATTCAAATTCTACCACAATCAATTCACATTCTGTGTTGCTGTATTTTTCACAGCCTTTTCCTTGATTTATGTCTCTTCCAAATATTGTGGTTCCCCCTTGATTCCTATTTGTTCTGTCTGATCTATAAGTTTGGAAACCCTTCATCTGGTCATCACTTCCAGTCTCTTGGGAATACCATGTTTCACTTATATTTAATATATCTATTTTTTCAATTTGGATTAGTTCTTCTAAGAACTCTATTTTCCTTTTAGAGTTACTCGTGACTAAACCCTGTGCATTCATCACTATTATGGTTTGTGTTTCATCCCCATTATTTAATATTGGTAATAATATGGATTCTCCCATGCTTCCTTCCTGTTCTGATATGATGTTCTTTTCTTCATATCCAGGAATTCTGCCATTAAAAAATCCAACTTTTCTATTATATTTGCTCTTTCGCCTTCATATTTATTTTTGTGTGTATACCTTCAATTATCCCCATATCTGCACCAATCCCTGGCATTATAGATGCATTCTTTGTAGTTGGGCTCTAAATGTGCATATTTAGGTTGAAAGGCCTCATATCTTGGGGCCTTTGGTGCATAGCTTTCATTTTTCTTTTCAATTTGCTGAGTTTTCTTACTTTCATTCATGGTTGCAGGATGCATATATCGACATTTTTTGTTGAAACTGCATCCTTTTCCTTCTTTTAGGTTTTTGCATATTTTTGGATGGAGATCTCTGCATTCGTCTCCATATCCGTCTAAATATGCACATTTACCATATATTTCATAATTATGGCATATCTTCGGATGCTTGTAGTAGCATCTTTTGTCAAATCTGTAATTCCCTCTTTTCAGCAAATTGCAGACTATATCTTTCTTTTCTTTTTTTTCTTGTTCTTGCTCTTCCCTAAAAGTATGTAGATCCGGGTAGAGTCTCTTGGGTCTATAATTTGTTTCCATCTGATAATTTATTTCTTCGTAAGTATGTTGTTGGATGGCATCATAAGTTATATCAATGATTTCCTCTGCATGGGAAGAGGAGGAGGAGATTAGGAAACGGACAGAGAAGGAGGAGGAGGAGGAGGAGGAGCAAAGAGAAGTGGCATAGGAGGAGGAGGAGGAGGAGGAGGAAGAAAGAGAAGTGGCATGGAAGGAGGAGTAGGAGATTAGGGAAAGGGCACCGAAGGTGGAGGAGGGGGAAGGAAGGGAAATGGCATGGGAGGAGGATGAAGGGATTAGGAAAAGGTCATGGGAGGAGGAGGAGGAGGAGGAGGAGGAGGAAAGAGAAATGGCATGGAAGGATTAGGAGGAGATTAAGGAAAGGACACCGAAGGTGGAGGAGGTGGAAGGAAGATGGCTTGGAAAAAGGAAGAAGCGATTAGGGAAAGTGCTGGGAAGGAGGAGGAGGAGGGAAGGTAAACAGAATGGGCGGATGAGGAGGTTATCAGGGAAAGGGCAGGGAAAGGGGAAGAGTAGAAAAGAAAAATGGCATGGGAAGAGGAGGAGGAGCTTAGGGAAAGGACAGAGAAGGGGGAGGAGGAGGAGGAGGAGGAGTAGGAGGAGGAGTAGGAGGAGGAGGAGGAGGAGGAGGAGGAGGAGGAGGAGGAGGAGGAGGGGGAGAAGGAAAGAAAAGTGGCATGTGAGGAGGAGGAGGAGAAGGAGGATAGAGTAAGGGCAGAGGAGGAGGAGATGGAAGAGAGGGAAAAGGGTAAAAAGGATGAGGAGGAAGAGGAGAAGTAGGAGGAAGCTAGGTAAAGGGCAAGGAAGAGGAGGAGGAGGAGGAAAGAGGTAGGGATGGGAAATGGGACGTGAGGAGGAAGAGGAGATTAGGAGAAGAGCAAGGAAGCAGGAGGAGGAGGAGGAGGAGGAGGTGGAGGAGGAGGAGGAGGAGGAGGAGGAGGAGGAGGAGGAGGAGGAGGAGGAAAGGAGTAGGGATGGGAAATGGGACGGGAGGAGGAAGAGGAGATTAGGAGAAGTGTAAGGAAGCAGGAGGAGGAGGAGGAGGAGGAGGAGGAGGAGGAGGAAAGGAGTAGGGATGGGAAATGGCACGTGAGGAGGAAGAGGAGATTAGGGAAAGTACAGGGAAGGAGGAAGGGGAGGAGGTGGAGGAGAGGGAAAGGATATGTGAGGAGGAGGAAGTGTTTAGGTTATGGGCAGTGGAGGAGGAGGAGAAGGAGGATAAGGTAAGGGGAGGGGAGGAGGAGATGGAAGAAAGGGAAAAGGTTGGAAAGGATGAGGAGGAAAAGGAGAAGTAGGAGGAAGTTAGGTAAAGGGCATGAATGAGGAGGAAGAATTTAAGGAAAATTTAGTGGATGAAGAGGAGGAGGAAGAGGATTGGGTATGGGCAGGGGAGAGTGAGTAGAAGAGTAAGCAAGAGGCAGGTGAGGAGAAGGAAGAGATTAGGGAAAGGGTAAAAGAAGAGGAGGAGTAATTTAAGGTAAGGACAGGGGATGAGGATAAGAAGGATAGAGAAATTGCAAGGGAGGAAGAGTTCAAGGAAAAGGAAGGAGAAGAGGAGGAAGGGGTTAAGGAAAAAACAGGGGAAGAGGAGGAAGGGTTTAAGGAAAGGGTAGGGGAGGAGAAGGAAGAGTTAAAGGAATGGGTAAGGGAGGAGGAGGAGGAGGATAGGGATATGGCAGGGGAGGTGGATAGGGAAAGGAGTGGGGAGGAGGAGCAGGAAGGTAGGGAAAGAGCAGGTAGAAGGAGTAGGAGGTTAACTATGTGTGAAGGTAGGAGGATGAGGAGGGTAGGAAAAGATGCAGGATCAAGATAGGGAAAGGAGTGGGGAGGAGGAGGAGAGGTTTAGGTAAATGCAGGAGAAGTAGAAGTGGAGATTAGGGAAAGGCTAGGGGAGTTGGTGAGATAGTTTAGGGAAAGGACAGGGAGTAAGAGGAAGAGTTTAGAGAAATTGCTGGTGAAGAGGAGGAGTAGATTAGGGAAAGGGGAAGGAAAAGGAAGGAGGATGAGGAGAATAGGAAAAGGACAGTGATCGAATAGGAGGAAGATAAGGAAATGTTAGGAGGATAGGAAAATGGATGGAGAGGAAGAGGCGGAGGAGAGGGAATGGAGTTGGGAGGAGGAGATTGAGGTTAGGAAAAAGCCTGGGCAGAGGAGGTGGAGGGTAGAGAAATGGCAGGCGAGTAGAAGGAGAAAGTTAGGGAAAGGGAAAGGGAGGAGGAAAATAGGGAAACAGAAACGGAAGAGGAAGATAGGAAAATGACAGAGAAGGAGGAGGAGGAGGAGGAGGAGGAGGAGGAGGAGGAGGAGGAGGAGGAGGAGGCAAGAAAAATGGCAACGAAAGAGGAATAGAAAGTTAGGGAAAAGGGCAAATGAGGAGACTAGGAAAAAATAGGGATGGAGGAGGATGAGGATGAGGAGGAGAAGGAGGAGGAGGGAAGGGGAGAATATTGGGGTGGATACGGAAAGGGCAAGAGATGATATGAGTAGGACAAGGGAGGACGATGAGGATGATATGGAAATGGCTCTGAAGGGTGAGGGGAAAGATATGAATAAGGCAGGGGAGGGGGTGGATATGAGTGCAAATGTTCCTTTTGTCTACTTCTCCAATGGTAACATTGTATTAGCACAGTTGTGTGATCTAGGTAAAATGATGTGGGAGTAGAATGAGAAGGAAATTAGTTGGGAGGAGATAGAAATGGGTAGGGAGGAGGAGGTGGATGTTAGTGAAAGGCAGGGAGGAGAAGATGGAAAATAAGGAAAGGGAAAGGGAACTAGGAGTTACAAGGATTTTTTAGTTCATCCACTGATAATTGTTTTGCTTTTGGGTAGAGCGAATTATATTAAACATTTTTAGTTTTTATTATCTTGTCTAACTTATTCTTGAATTCGTTTATCACATTGCTGTTCCCTGCATTTGCTATTTTGTATGTTAAGAAATTACCACATTGAGTGGTGTTGTATCTTTTTAATTCCAGTTTGTATCCGTTACTTCTAGCTGATTTGTGCTAAGTGTGAAAACGATGTTGTCGTTTATATTCGTTACTCCTTTAAGAATTTTTAATGTCTATATTAGAGGTCCCTGAGTCATCAAATAAGTTAAAACGTTTCATACTTCGTCTATATCCAAATTGTCTTAGTTTAAGGACTAGTTTGGTGGCCCTAACTTGTACTGCTTCCAGAATATATATCCTTTTAAATACTAGGATCCCACAATTGGACTTCCATATTCTAGATACGGTCTTACTAGTGATGCGTACAACTGCAGTACAATGTCTTTGTTTCTGTATTTGAATTGTCTGTTTATGCTTTCTTTTAAAATTTTATGCTCTGTTTGGTGAACTTCAAATCTTTGGTAATAATAATGCTGAGATCTTCCTTCTGGTCCACACTTTCTATTTCCCTACCCAGCTGTGAGTAATCTGTCTGTAGGTTACTGTAACCTATATGCATAACTTTGCATTTCCCACAGTTGGTTGCAAGGCATTTATTTTCTGGAAAATTCCCCCAACTTAGTTGGATCCTCTTTGAGGCTTCAACATCTGAGTTTGCGGCATTTATACATATTTTAGTATCGGCGACATCTTTGGCTATTATACTAGTTTATCCTAAATCTCTGTTAATGTAAATCGGAAATAGCGATGGGCCAAGGACGAATTCTTGAGGCATTCCGCTTCTAACAGCTGCCACCTTGATATTTCTCCATTGATTACGATGTTTGTCAGCCAATCTTCAATCCATTCAGCTGGCCCATTAATGATACCTAGTGTTCTAATTTTAACCATTAAATTTTTATGACGTACTTTACCATAAGACTTTTGAAAGTATAGTTATAAGCTGTCTTTTGTCCTGCTTTTGTCATATATGCTTAACATTCGATGGAAAAATTCCAACAGATTTGTTACACAGAATTTCTTTTGTCTTAACCCATGTTGGCTGTCTATCAGAATATTGTTTTTCTCTATATCTTCTACCATTTTTGCAAGGTACTGAAGTTAGTGGAGGTTAAGGAAAGGGAAGTATAGGAGGAGGAGGAGAGGGAAAAGGGTGGAGAGGAAAAGGAGAAAGTTAGGGAAAGAGGTGGTGAGGAGGAGGAGGAAGAGGAGGTTAGTGAAAGAGGAGGGGAGGACGCGGGTAGGCAAAGGGGTTGGGAGGAGGAGGACGATGTTAGGATAAAGGCAGGTGAGGAGGAGGAGCAAGTTGAGGTTGGGGGAGCAGGGTGTGGAGGATAGGAAAAGGGCTGGGATATATGGGGAGGAGGAGACGGAAAGCAGTGAGGAGTAGTAGGAGCAGGAAGTTAGGAAAAAGGCAGGGTAGGGCAGAGGAGGAAAAGGGTAAGGGAAAGGGAAGGGAGGAGGGGGATAGGGAAATTTCAGGGAAGAGAAAGAGGAGAAGGAAGAGAGGGATAGGGGTTGGGAGGAGGAGGGAGAGGTAAGGAAGGGGGGGTAGGGATTAGGAGGAGGAAGATAGGAAAAGGGCAAGGGAGGAAAAGGAGGATTAGGAGGAGAGGGAACG
>NC_090747.1:65506690-65509190 GCF_036898095.1 Palaemon carinicauda
AATACCATTCTTGTTGGGAACAATTGTCGTTTGAAGAATTTCTGAATGGAAAACTTCTGTCTATGGTGTGGGGAGGTGGATGGAGGCCATCCATGGGTGCACTGATGTGGAGAGCAAGGTTGGAGGGGGCGTGTTGGAGAGGTGTTGAGGATTACGAATCTGAGTTGACTAACTATATGCGAGCAACATCAACTTAGAAGTGGAAATGTTAGAGGAAATCTGCACCGTGGATTGGCAATGTGATGGTATAAACGAAAAACTTCCAATTATATTTGGTGCTTCCAAACGATAATGTCAGGGATTCCTAACCGTCGGTAAGTATCACAGATCTGTTGGCAGCTACCAGGCAAACATTGACAGACTGAAACAGACTACGCTGTGCCCTAGATAGTGGCCTTTGCAGAAGAGAACGGCAAACACCTGTGTTTACCAAAAATTGCGTGCTGGTACCTGCATCATGTAAAAAGAAAAGATTAGTGACAGGGGATATTAATCTTACTACTTTAAAATAACTAAAAAATCTTATTTATTTGTTGTATTCACTTTTGATTTAGAATAGAATATGGTCTGTAAAACACCACATAAATTTCTTCGAACCTTAGCCTGAAAAAAGTAGATATCACCTGTGTTTGTCATGGCTCTATTTCCCTTCATCAATTCTTTGAATTTAAAAATATCCACTTACAAAATTTAATATTTTTTCTGTCATTTATTATAATTATAGTTTTTTAGTCTTCTGTATGGGTTCGTACCAGTACAAGGCCTCCCCAGACCACCACACTTTATTTTGAGACGCCTCATGGGAAGAAATTTGTTATGTGAATACGGATGTATTTCGTAATGAATTCTACCTGAGTTTGATCAAGCTATGTTCGTGGTCATGGCACAACTAGATTAGTTGCCCGAAAAATGACAAAGGACAGCCTAAGAAAGGATTTTCTTGCTTTGTTAACAAAGTAGCTGCTGAAGCTCCAAGTGCACTGGGCAGCTTGGTCGGGCTGCTTCCTTCCTCCTCTCTTAAAGGCCGCCCATAAATGGCAGAGGCAATGGACAGGGACATCTCCCTAGCAAGCCGGACTATGCCCTAGAGACTGACCAGATATATTGATCAGCGCCCAAACCCAATCTCCATTCAAGCTAGGCCCAGGGAGGGCCAGGCAAAGACTGCCGATGATTCAACAGGTAGACCTGTAGGCTCCCCCAAACCCACCATCCTTAGCTCACAATGATAGTAAGGTTGCAGCGGGACTTGAACCCCAGTCTGGTGATCACCATTCAGGGATGTTACCTTATAGGCCACCGCAACCACTATAGAGGCCTTCTTCTTCTGCCAGGAAATTTTGTATTTCTTTGCCCTGCGTACGGTTCTAACTGAAATCATCCTAGGTCTACGATCCTATAATCCCTTCAGCATGTAAGAAATTGATGTGTAAGCCTATGATTCTGAGTAGGTATAATTTCACAATGATATCAACATTTGATAATGGTGACGTGTAATGAATGACTTCCCCAACATTGGGAATGATTATCTAAGTCTAAAGCTCATTTGAAATTTTGTCACCTAGATACCTTGAGCACTTAGAATGTGCGATCCTAAGTACATATAGGAAGAATTTTAAATTATTCTTAGAAATTGTCACTAATCTGCTACTCCAAATATATTTTTTTTTCTAGAAAGTTGTATGAATAGAGCTGAGAAAATGTTTTACAGTGCCAATTTAGAGAAAAAGGGAACAGTGAATAATATAATTTCTTTGCCATTTCATGAATGTTTTTTTAGATGCCATGCCCCTTTAAAACTAGATATAAGGGTAGTGTTTAAATATAGCGGTATTTTAAGAAATGTGTTGATTAGTAATATTTCTGGAAATGAAAATAATGTAATATGAAGTATTTCTTGGTCAGAATTTGAGTTGTTTTATATAGGCCAAGCATTTAAAGACATTTCTCTCAAAATAAAACAGCATAAGATGCCTGTCTCTAAAGGATCTGTAAATAATGCATTAGCCTCTCACTGGCTAGGATTAAGTCATAGAACGGGCTAGTCAGAGACTAGTACAATGATTCACTGTAATGACTATACCTAAAGAAATATTGTCGAAAACTCCTTAATTGGCTCCAATAAGGGACACAAATTAAACCTAAGTCATGCCATGTTTTCCGTTAATATTATATTATCCTCTTTTATTAAGACTGACTTATTTGGAATCACCCAGAAACTGAAAGCTGAGAGATCCCATTCTCCTGTATCAAGACGATATCTTTGTATATTTATTCTCATTGTATGTTCGTCAATGATATTAAGCCAAAAGTACTAACTCCTAAGACGTCTATTAATTTTTTCTTTCGGGGTTATAATACATGTTTTATACTCATGACGTATCAGCTTTCATGAATTCTACACTCATATGCATACATTATATATATATATATATATATATATATATATATATATATATATATATATATATATATATATATACACATATGAATATATATA
>NC_090747.1:65521690-65524190 GCF_036898095.1 Palaemon carinicauda
TGAGTCAATATGGATTAATATGAGAGAAACAAATCTAGACATGCCTATGGGATGCAACTGTCGGAACAGAATAAAATCCTTGACAATATGAAGTGTACAGCTGAAAATATGCGAGTTTTGAAAAGTAATAAGATTTATCAGTTCCAAAAGGGACTTATTGTGTCATGTAAATCCTTGCCAAGGTTGCATGATATGTTGAAAAGTAAATATGATGTATCATACATAATTACTTCCAGACTTAACCAAGATGGACTGGAAAACATGTTTGGCTGCCTTAGACAAATGGGTGCAACTTATGATCATCCTACGCCAGTTGAAGTCAAACACAGAATAAGGTCATATTTACTTGGCAAAGGAAACTCTATAACTGGAAAAAAATGTAACTCGATGAAGGAGTGCGATTCTTCAAATATGTCGGAAGGAATGTTCAGTCAAGAGAAAAGTTGTGAAAATAATGATTCAAATGAAACTGATCTTGAAAGAGAGCTTATGATTTCTGCAATGGTGTTTGCCTCTACTGAAGATGAGAAGATGCCAGAAGAAGATTCAGAAAACTTTGAAAATGAATTTTATGAAAGAACTTTAGAGAATGTTGCAGACGAAGAGGGCCTTCGATATGTTGGAGGTTATGTGGCATCTAAATTTCCAGATTATCAGTTCTGAGGATGTAAGCTTAAAAAAGTGAAAGGTACCTGGATTAGTGCAGTAGAGCGACATGATGATAAATTAACAGAACCAAGTGCTGAGGCTTTTGAAAAATTAAAGGTAATGGAAAAAATGTTTAAAACATACAATGGAGAAAATACACTGAGACCAGGCAATGGAGTATTATACGACTTGGCACGCCATATTGAAAATTGTGTATCTTTGCCTTTTAAAGTAATAGTGTTTTTTGTTAGATGTCGGATGTTTTTTAGGATGAGAGTTCTGAATGCCCAAATTATATCAAGTAGGCAAAAAAAAAGAAAAAGATTCATAAATTAACTAAATAATGCCATAGATTTAATATTTTTTACTTTTACTAAATATTTCTCATTTCTATTATGAAGCCAGATACTATTATGTGTTATCTATGTATATTTATGTTAGTTTATCAAATAATGTATTGTAAAATGGTAAATAAGTCTTTGTAAATAAATACCATGTCAAATGTTAATTGAATATTTTTCAAGTCCTATCAAGCATATTAATTTATGGTTTCTATTATATATTAGAGATCCAAAATTACCAATCCACGATTTTGTATGTGCATTACAGTGACCTATATGAATTCAAAAGAACAGCAAAGGTATACAAGATAACAGAGTGAGAAGGACATCACACACACTTACAGACAGGCCTAATCCCTTCGACCCAAGGTACTTAAGTTCAGTTGTTCCCTTGACCGCTCCCACCCTGACCTCCAGGAGCGTCACGGAAATACCCCACAACTACCCCCGCGACTAAAGTGACTACCTCTCTCCCTTATTCTATATACCTTGATGTTTATATGTGCGATATTCGTCAAGTACATGTGTTCGCGTGTGTCATGTTTTCAATTTATTACTGCATATCAATAATGTAGTTTATTACTATAATAGTGTTTGGTAATGATTGATAGATTAACATATGTTTTCACGGTATGCACTGGGGGTCAAACATTATAAGTGGCTTGATTCCCAATATGGGGGCTGCTCTTTGTAAAACTAAGCGAGTGACGAGTGACGGGACTGTGAAACTATGATGCTGGGTACTAACATGATACTTACGTGGCGGGGGTGGGGTGGGAGGGTGAGATTGTACAAGAGCTGTTGCCAGAGATGAAATGCATTTACAAAATGTAAAACTGAATGTTTAAAAGCATATTTTTAGCAAAAAAGTGGGGGGCTATAGCGCCCCCAGCCTCCTCTGCTCCTACGCCCCTGTAAGACCAAGTAGTCATACGTTTGGTAATGTCGGCCAGTGTGACAGGATATATATATATATATATATATATATATATATATATATATATATATATATATATATATATACATATATATATGTGTATATATATATATATATATATATATATATATATATATATATATATATATATATATGTGTGTGTGTGTGTGTGTGTGTGTGTGTCACTGTTAAAGTCTATAATTCAGTTAATGCATGAAATAGTTAGCCATTTCATGAAATAACAGTATGATTTAGTTGAAGTATACAAAAACATTTTTGCTTACAAATCAACTAGATACTTCATGAAATAACTAGGGATTATGTGAAATAACGAACGCTAATCAGGTAAACTATATAGAAATACTTTTTGTCAATAATAGGAAATAAAATAGACGTCTTTTATTGCAGCAAGGACGATGTTTGTGAAGTTTTGAGATGCACAAGATGCCTTTATTGAAGTAGGGACACCTTTTCGTTTGGCATTTTGTGTGCAGTGGCAGCGAACGAAACCTTGCCCATACCCAAGTGCTTGTTGTTAGACTGTAACACACATGGTGCCCCAAAAATAGTAAAA
>NC_090747.1:65529190-65541690 GCF_036898095.1 Palaemon carinicauda
CACTAATATATTTACCTATATCTATCTATCTTCCTAATTGTAAGGTACTAACTGGATTATGTTGAATAATTCGACATGTTCAATTCCATTACACGTGTCGTAATGCCTTCTATACTTTATGCCCAGTCTTATTTAGTTGAAGTATTGATTTTCACTATAATGGTTTGCGATTTCTTTTATATACATTGTAATTTTTTGAAATTTTATCGATACCTTTTCTTGTTTTGTTGAATATCTAAGAATTTTGGATAGTTTTACTCTGGCATTTGTCTACCCTTGTTTGGTATTACGATGGATAAATATTTGTGGACTTTATAAACCTTTGGTGTGCAGTTGTTTTTCTTATATATTACGGCCTCGAAAATTGAACAGGAACCCGGAAGATCACCAAAATTTGAAAAAAAGAATAAACACTATTGAAGGGGAAATGGATTCTTGTTTGCCATCCATTTCATTTTATGTTTAGATGTTTAGGCCATGTTTGAAGGGCAAGTTCCACTGGTGATATATCTATCCATATTACCCTTTTCCTCTGTCTTTAAATACTCGCACACACAGACTACACCCACGCCCGCGCACACACACACACACACACACACACACACATATATATATATATATATATATATATATATATATATATATATATTAGAGATGAAACTATAAGAGAAATTACTTGAGTGCCATATGCAGATGAGATCATGAGTAGGGGTAGATGGAGATGGTTTGGGCATGCTCTTTTGCACTCCCCAAGAGAGATTAGCTTACCAAACGTTGATCTGGGCTCCACAAGGCACTAGAAGAGTTGGAAGACCCAGGCCTATATGGCTGAGGACTATCAAGCGTTAAGTAGGACATGATGAATGGAGAAGTATTGAATTAAAACCTCAAGATAAAGAAGACTGGAGAAATCTAACCAAGGCCCTTTGCGTCAATAGGCTTAGGAGATGATGATGATGATATATATATATATATATATATATATATATATATATATATATATATATATATATATATATATATATATATATATATATTATTACGGCTGGCGAATTACGTAATTTCTCGAGCTCCAAAAGTCACCTGCTATATTTTACATAAATCTGATTCATAATAGAAATACCCGAGCTCTGGGAAAATCACACAACTCCCAAACGGTAATATAGATGAACTATGAATATCCAAAGGTCTCTTATGTTACACTCAAAACAAAACTTGGTGATTATTTATGTGAACTATTAAAAACCAACCTCTTACTTCAGTTCTTTGTCAGGGAATCGAGAGAAGGACTGAGAAAAAAATATTGGTGATCGAAATAATACACACTTTACAAAAATAAATGTATACTATAAAACATTAACAATAATTCAAAGGAATTACACCAAAAATATAAATCACTTGAAATTAAAACCTGAACTAAATCTTGGACTAGGACAAAAAATGATACTCTATAGAAAATTATACAATCACTTGTTTCACTGAAAATCAATTAAAAAAAATTGTTTTTGACAATTGATGAAAAAAGTTAACAATTAACACTCTAGTGATTAAAAAAATATGAAGTTTACATATATGTAACTGTTACACTTAGGTCTTTTGTTTCCCACGAGGTTACAGAACGGTTAAGCAAAATATATACACTTCACTGTTTAACTTAATCTCACAAGGCCAGTTAAAAAGATTTATAGTAAAATGTACTTACATTAACACACTATACTTTTAACTAATCAGCCAATAATATCACCAACGTTTGAACAACACTATACTGTACACATTATACGTTGGATAGAAATCACTTATATACGTTTGAGAGGATAAAACTTAACACTTGAGAGGAGAGAGGGCTGGTGGACGTTGGCTCTTTCAAAGGTATAGGCTAGGTCTCTTCTGCTGCTTAATATTCCTAGGGTCTATATATATTGACCTAATTAATTCCAGAACCTTCCAGTTGGGCCTACTGGAAGAGTGCGGGGCATGGCCTAGTGGCGTAAGGTTGCCAACTTAGTATTTTATAGAAAGAGTACTAACCTTGCTTGTGAGGCAACTCCCTTTCAACTAACTCCAGCCACGTTCCTCTCATAACAATAAAAAAGAGTAAATCTAATTAGAAAATTTTCAGGCAGTTTCTAACCTCGCGGAAACATAAAAATGACATAATCCCTCGTGCTCATACCTCGTGTGTGTCTTACAGCATACCAAAACGAGATTACATAAGACTTCATAACAAAACTATGTGAAATAAAAAGTTAATTCTTAAAAACAATGTAAATTTACATATACTGAATTGAATGAAAATACAATTAAATGAATGACGAAAGTCTTATGTAATTTACATACATTTACCTAAACCTACGTGAGGGGAACTCACCACACGAGCTGGTTATAGATAGATAGATAGATAGATAGATAGATAGATTTTTATTGACCACAAATTTTACATTAAAAAAATTTCAATGAATATAATTACAAATTAACATTAATCTACTATACAATCGGGATATTTACATTGTTTTATATACTATGTAGTCCATGAAATTAAATGATTTATAATAGTTCCTTAGCATATATCATAATTAAAATCATTAACCATATTTCCTATAAATCACTTTATCATAAAATTAAAAATTAATATTAAACCAAAAAAATATATCTATGGGTAACAGTTCAAGATTGAATGGGCAATTTTCACAGTGGTGTGTACATCTTTGGCAAGTATCTGATGAAATGAATTTATATTATAATCAGTTCGTATACTATGTGTAATAGGGCAGGACTCCACCACATGCAGCTCCGTTTGTACCTCGCCACAAGGGCATAGTCTCTCCTCTACTGGGAGGCGACCTACCTCGACCTCTTCTGTTCCACCTACCTGTTTCAATAGCAAGGTTATGAGCGCTTAACCTTAATCTAGTAAAAAAAGTTCTATATATATCATTAACATTAATCTTTTTTGTATATACATCGTGTACAGTAAATTCAGGATTCAATAATTTATATGTCTCTCTACATGATGAATTAGATTCTATTACAGCCTGTTTTAAGGTTTGAAAATCTTCTTTGATCTCATCTTTATCTATCGAAATCAAGTTTGAAACATATCTACCAGTAGGTGTATTGTATTCTAAAGTAAGTTTTATTGAATGTACCCATGGATCGTCGACCATCCCGTTCCTATCTCTCCACATATTTTTGAAAAACTTCCTTTGTTTATCTCTTACAATAGCTTTTAGTGTTGGCATTCCTACTTCCAAATAACACAGATCATTGCATGTTGACTTCCGAACACCTAATAGTTGTTTAATTCCCCAGTTATACAATTTAACAATAGGTTTCAGATCTCCATTAATCCAGGACTCACACATTAAAGCGGCATTAAAAAGTTTCTTCTTTACATAAAATGGCACATCATTGTTTTTATTCACAAAAGATATGAATTTTAAAATGTGGCACATTTTTGCTTGCGCATGAGCAGCAATGGCAGACGATACCAACCCATCACTTGTAAAAACACTTCCCAAATAAATATATCGGTCGCACCATGACACCGTCAAATCATCT
The DNA here is from genome assembly GCF_036898095.1 of Palaemon carinicauda. NCBI lineage: Eukaryota > Metazoa > Arthropoda > Malacostraca > Decapoda > Palaemonidae > Palaemon > Palaemon carinicauda. The sequence goes on from NC_090747.1 coordinate 65,532,749, forward strand.
ACTTTCATTGGTTCACGTTCAATCATCCCTACATTAATAGCAAAAAATTTGGTTTTATTCATATTTACTTTCATACCATTATTTTGACAAAACTGATTAAGAAGTCCTAATTTATTTATCATTCCATTCCTATTCGTAGATAGTATGACAGTGTCATCCATCAATACAAGAACATGTAGCCACGCCAGGAACCCATCAACACCACAATTTTCTTTAATCAACTTAATCAGATCATTAACATATAATACAAAGAGGATACATGAAGTAGGGGATCCCTGACGCACTCCCACCGTAGCTGTAATAACAGCAGTTCCTATAATGCTACGTGTGGCATGATATATCGCTACTAAAGCAGCAATCATCACCGCCCCACAACCCAACCGTTTAAGCATACAGAATAACGTATTTCTTGGCACACGGTCATAAGCTTGGGAAAAGTCTACAAAGGTAACAAATAGAGGTAATTTTTTCCTTTTAGCCAAATCAAGTAATAGTCTTAACGTTACTATATGTTCAATACATCCTCTTTTAGGTTGTCCACCAGCCTGTTCTCTATAGGGAGAAAACCATTGCATTAAACGGTTACATAAAACCATGTCATACAACTTTGAAATCACGTTAATTACATTAATTCCACGACAATTAACAGGACGCATACGATCACCTCGTTTGAATATTGTAACTAGCCTAGCCAATTGCCAAGGAGAGGGATAACGAGCTGAAGAGAAAATGACATTAAACAAAGAAGTCAACATCATTACCCATTCTACTGGTAATACCTTGAAAAGTCCCGGACTTAATCCGTCGGGTCCTCCAGATTTGTCAGACTTTAGTTTGTGTATTTGAGTTTTTACTTCGTTCTCTAGGATCTCACTATCTAAAACAGGGATTGTAACGTTATAATCACTCAGCTCCATTCTGTTTTCTGTTGGTCTCGTAGGGTTAAAAAGTTCTTCATAAAATTCCCTGAATTGTTCATCATTAGGACGAATACAGCTATCGTTCGTTTCCTGATATTGACCTTTCCAATCTATGGCTTGCCAAACCTGAGCATCATCATTATCATTCAACAACCTATCCCATCTTTCTAATGATTGATTGATAACATTATTTGATGGACCAGTATACCTGACACGACTGATTTGACTACACTCATACAAAATATTTGACACTGAATTAGCATATTCATCAATATTATCATGGTCAAGTATAGGAAAATCTCGCCTCAGAAGATGATTACGAAAACTCTCTACATTATTTGATCAAATTTTATAGGTCTCTTAATAAAGGTATTATTAGATATATTAGTATACATAGTGGCATGATCTCCTAGATATTTAGTACGTGAATACAGGGAATACATATCATTTATTGAAGGGTGTAAAGTCAAAGAAATCGGGGCATGATCTGAAGGTAAAGAAATATCTTGCCATACATTAAAATTACTTAAATGTCTAATCAAACTTGGTGACGATATACATATGTCCAATTCTGATTTCCACTCATATCCACTTCTACAAGTCAGTTTGCCCCTAAAATGCTGATCTCCACTCTTGAGGTTGTTTATTATTATCAACTTCAACTCAACACATACCGCAGATATAGCATATGCATTATCATTTATAACTGGATCATTTATAACTGGATATGTACAACCATGCACACCAAGATCATCAATACAAGAAATCAAATTACGAATAGAAGCACCAAAACGTGTGTTCATGTCACCAAGTATCACAAATTCCGTGCTAAAACCTGCAGTCTTGACCTTTTCCTGTAATGCGCTAATAAGTGCTGGGCTAAAATATTGTTAATCTGATGGAGGAATATATATGAATCCAAACATAATGTCCGGTGAACAGGATAGGCGTACCCACACCTGACCTTCAATACTCGTGTCGACACTAATCACCCCAATTTGCAATGAGCGCCTTATCAGTAGAGCTGTGCCGGCTCTATGTGTACCGCCACTTATGGCACTCCTGTAAGAAACATATCCAGGCAATGAGATGGGCAGATCAGTTTTTATTTCGTTTAGACCTATCACATCAAACTGGTACAAAAAGTTATATACTGAGCTCTTCTCTAATTTAGTTCTTGCTCCGTTGAGATTCCATGAAGCTATCTTAAGATTAGGTATCTGTGGTCTTATTAAGAATGATATGCATTCCACTGGTCAATAATTACGTCATCACGGTATATCTTCCTTTCTTTCGAATCTAATCTAATGATGCATCCAACGTTTTCAGGTCTATTTCTCTCTGCCATTTCAACCTCCTTCAATCTCCTCCATTCATTACGCATAGCGGGATGAACATCCTTCTTTACAAAAATCCGTTCGAAAGGGTCTCCAACTTCTTTCAATTTCTTAGTCTTACTCAATATGCGATCGCGAACACCCTTCGCATCAAGTTCAACAAGGATTGACCGTTTTCTGCTGCTATTTGTTTCTCGTTTACCAAGTCTCCGACATGCTCGAATTGTGACGTCTTCACCAATGACATTCCACACCTTTCTAACCTTTTCTTCGTCGGTTAATGCACCTGACAAATCTTCCCCCTCATCCGGGACCCCAAGAAGTACAAGCTTCGCTTCTCGCTCTCTTCGGTCAATTGTTTCTAAAAATAGTTGCTGTTGTTTTATTACTTTGGCTTGCTGTTCTATTTGGGCCTGCAGAGATTCGATTTTACGATTATATCTTGGCTAATTCATCACGCAGTTGTGGCCCTTCATCATCTCCAGAAGACAAAATACTTTCAATTAATATATCCTTGTTCAACTTACTCAGCTGAGCCCGCTGCATTCCCCTTAATTCGGCGATAGTCTTAGCCATGACGAGATGTCTGGATCATCGGCTGCTATAGAGCTTAACAGGGGTTTCCGTTTGCTGAAATCTTTACCGCGCATGCGCGAACCTGAGTGACATTTGAGAGGGAGTTTCTGTGATCAACAAAAAAGGAAATACAGAACTCCGAAAAAATAAGCTAGCGAACACTTCTTCACTTAGAGATTTTTACATTTATCACATCTCCGCACCTTCATATACCATATATGCCCCTCACAGGTCGCAAAACAGCCGGTATTCCATAGAAACAACAGATAAACGTAGACAAGAGATAACAGCTCAGATCTGGCACTTCACCGCAAGCACATGTCTTAGATACACAAATGAAATACATGAATAAAATATTTAGTCTTTTGCTAGACCAGCCTCGTAAGAATATATATATATATATATATATATATATATATATATATATATATATAGATATATATATATATATATATATATATATATATATATATATATATATATATATATATATATATACATATTTATATATACATATCTATCTATATATATATATATATATATATATATATATATATATATATATATATATATATATATATATATATATATATATACATACACACACATGCACACGCACACGCACACTCACACACACACATATATATATATATACATGTATATATATATATATATATATATATATATATATATATATATATATATTCGTATGTATGTATGTATGTGTGTGTACAAAAGCGCGTGGATATCTGTGCAAAAGAGAATAAGAAATACATAGACCACATTCCATAATAGAACCATTATATGTAAGATCATATTTAAGGTGAGTAATTAGTTTTCTCTAAGTATCATCTGTTGTAAATGAACAAACTAAAATAACGTTATACGTGTAGGTATAAATTCAGAGAGAGAGAGAGAGAGAGAGAGAGAGAGAGAGAGAGAGAGAGAGAGAGAGAGAGAGAGAGATTTGATTAAATACTCGTGCAGGATTTTTTATATGCTCTCTCTCTCTCTCTCTCTCTCTCTCTCTCTCTCTCTCTCTCTCTCTCTCTCTCTCTCTGAAGAAACTTCGGAGTGGGCAGTTGTTATAAACGGCTGTTACAAGCATAGTACCCCAAGAATCCGTCCTTGGCCCATTGCTATTTCCGATATACATCAACGACGTAGATTTAGGCTTAACTGGTAGAGTAGCCAAATTTACTGACGATACTAGAATACGGAGTCCAATTCTGAGGTCCAAGTAGTCTGAAGGATATAGATAGACTGGAAGCAATAAAAGCTAGAGCCATCAAACTAGTTCCAACAATAAGGTAATTGCATATAGACGGAGGATGGTACGTTTGAACTTATTTGATCTACAAACTCGATGTCTAAGGGGACAGTTAAAAGAGGCATTCAAAACTCTTAAAGGAATAACAAATGTGAATTACAACGATCTATTCATGCTTAGCCCAAATCAATCCGGAGTTAACGAACACACATTGGAATTGAAAAGAAACAACGCCACTTATTGTGGCAATTTCTTTACATACAAAATAGCAAGTATGTGGAATAGACTGCAAGCGAATGTAGTAAACAGTGACACGGTAAACGAATTCAAGAATAAGTTATTATTATTATTATTATTATTATTATTATTATTATTATTATTAGCCAAGCTACAACCCTAGTTAGAAAAGCAAGATGCTATTAGCCCAAGGGCTCCAATAGGGAAAAATAGCCCAGCGAGGAAAGGAAATGAGGAAATAAATAAATGATGAGAACAAATTAACAATAAATCATTCTAAAAACAGTAACGTCAAAACAGATATGTCATATATAAACTACTAACAACGGCAAAACAGATATGTCATATATAACTATAAAAAGGCTCATGTCAGCCTGGTCAAAATAAAAACATTAGCTGCAATTTTGAACTTTTGAAGTTCTACTGATTCAACTACCCGATTAGGAAGATCATTCCACAACTTGGTAACAGCTGGAATAAAACTTCTAGAATACTGTGTAGTATTGAGCTTCATGATGGAGAAAGCCTGACTATTAGAATTAAGTGCTATGCATATCAGACCCTATGACATACTGTTTTTCGCAAATATCTTTGAAACGAAAACTCGGATCAGCATGGCGCTTTGGCAAAGAATGTTTCACACACTCCGCTAATTTTTGACACTACTGTGCACATTCAAATGCTGCTAATTATGGCGTTTACTCTTGAATGTGAAGTCAAAAACCTGCGTGAGCCATTTACACATTCGAACAGGTGAGGCGTGACGTAGTAGTGACGTCCATTCATCCACTAACTCCGCCCCTGCCTTCTCCTACTACCACCATCCCACCCTCCTACCCTACTCCTACTCCCTATTCCCGCCCTCTTTCACCTCCATACCTCCCTTTCATCTCCCTCAATCCCCCTTCTCTCTCTCTCTCTCTCTCTCTCTCTCTCTCTCTCTCTCTCTCTCTCTCTCTCTCTCTCTCTCTGCACACGAAGAAATGAAGCTATGCACACATATGACTTATTTATAATGGCGGATAACTCGAATGTATATATGTTAAGTATGGTAGGGTGTTTTATGTATGACCCTGATTCCTGTTCCAGCGCAACTTGTTGTTGCTTAATTATTGTATGAGGTTTGTTTGACAATTATACAACCATTGAAAGTTATACGAGTATGCGACCCTAATACCCATAGGTTATGTTGAACGTATGATGGGATGAAGGTTGTAGCTGACGCTTGGTCATTTATAAGAAATTGTGTAAGAGATGGAAAGGAAAAGGGTGGAACTGAAGTGGGAATCCGATGCAGAGTAAAAACTTAAAACGAAATTGAAGTGATAAATATATGAATAATTTATTCTAATATTAGGAAAAGGCTGCCATATGTTAAGAAGTCATTGCAGACATAAATAGACAGCGAGTATATGATGGCTGGATTAATACTATAAATAACTGACCACATATTTTACTTTTAATATTCATCACTCTCGACAAACAGGTCATCTTCCTCATCACTGTTACCTTCTGCACTTACCAAATACGGTATAACCGTCAAAGAAGCAAGAACATCGATTACGATTGTTTGCATAAACGATCAGACTTTACTCGGCATATAATTTTTATTAATCTGTCATTAATTCGTCATACTTGTGTCTGGCTTCATATACCGTGTAGCCTCAAGAGAGAGAGAGAGAGAGAGAGAGAGAGGGGGGGGGGATGAGGAAGGGGTAAGGGAGGTATGGAGGAGAAAGAGGTAGGGGGATAAGGGAGGAGAGGGAGTAGGGGAAGCCAGGAGTGGAGGTAGTGGGTGGATAGACGTCACAAATATGTCACGCCTCACCTGTTCGAATGTGTAGTAGCTCACGCAGGTTTTTGACTTCACAGTCAAGAGTAAACGCCATAATTAGCCGCATTTGACAGTGTACAATAGTGTTAAAAATTAGCGGAGTGTGTGAAACACTCTGTGCTAAAGCATCATGTTGATCCGAGTCTTCGTTTCAAAGATATTTGCGAAAAACAGTATGTCATAGGGTCTGATATGCATAGTAGTATTAAGAACAGGATAGAATTGTCCAGGGAGATTTGAATGTTGAGGATGGTCAGAGTTATGAAAAATCTTATGCAGCATGCATAATGAACTAATTGAACGACGGTGCCAAAGATTAATATCTAGATCAGGAATAAGAAATTTAATAGACCGTAAGTTTCTGTCCAACAAATTAAGATGAGAATCAGCAGCTGAAGACCAGACAGGAGATCATACGAACTCTCTAAATGCTTAAACTAAATCGCTCTACCAAGAGCAAATGGAGTCTGTGGATGGACTAAAAAGTCTTTAAGACACCCAAAATCCTTGTAACTCTCTCTCTCTCTCTCTCTCTCTCTCTCTCTCTCTCTCTCTCTCTCTCTCTCTCTCTCTCTCTCTCTTAAATGCAAAGTCAATAATATGTCGTCATTAGTCCAGTACCGAAATCTGCAATTTGTGTACAAGTTCACCTTAGATCCTCTGACAAAAATGACTTGAATATGTCCTATCCGGTCTGCCTTCAAGACTTAACTGTGCATTGCATGAGTATGTGTCTAACGTTTATAATGCAAAAGCATATAGTTATGTTCTGACCATACGCCTCCATCCCCTCTTAGGGTCAGAAAAGGCATCCATTAGCCAATGTGACCACGTTGTAAGACCTATCAGTCGGTGACCCATCCGAACATTGACCACAGCGTACGTTGCTCAGTTTCTCTGATAGGTCGATTGATTAGGCGTAATTTACACCTAATTTTGTTTATTTTGAGGTCCTTTATAAAATACTAATAGTTATCATAATCCAGCTAAGAGATGCTCTGTCTATTATAATGAAAAAATTACATTTTCTAAAGAGCAAATTATTTAGTTTGTAGATTTAATTCTCACTCGAGGCACCTGGTGTGGAGCTTATGGGTAAACATAAAAAGCTTGAATATAAGATTTAAATTCTCTTATCATTCGTCTTGTCAAGGCCAAATTAGAACGAACGCAGATCATCTGGTTTGCTAACGTCCGGTACTTCTCAATTCGTCTCGAATAACCTTCATCCAAAGGCAGCTTTATATGATAGTCAAAGAGTTTCGACTGAACAGAAGATTCCAACAGCAAAAGGGAAAATACAATTTGAGTATAGTTTCCCTCGTATTGGGTTAAAGCACAGCGGGAGGTGGTGAAACTGCATCACTTATGATGTGGGCACTGTTGGCGGCATGGCGTTTCAGTAATGTTTCTCTTAATCACCAAGAGCACCAGGGAAAGCTCCATTCAGCGAACGCCGGGTATTCGCCGTCTCTGTTTGGTTCTTTTGTTTCACTAAGTGATTACGAATAAGCGGTCGGAAAAGTAGGCAGATTGGGATGTTGTGTTTGAAAGAGGACTTTGACCCTTGGATCGTTACAGCTGGATAATGACGAAGATAGCCCGGTCTTCCTAATTCTTTGCATGCAATTACAAGCGTGTGTATCTTGTGAATGAACAAGGGTTGGTAGAAATGTGAATTTATTTTAAAGAAACTTTGTAATAATTATGGAAAATAGCTATTTTTGCTTATAGAATTGTATTTGAAAAATATATCACCTTTCTGCATAATTGATTTCTTTGGAAACGATAGTGTCAAAAGAAGGCTGACTTGATATTTTATTTTGCAAGTAGAGACAATGTTTTTCTTATTTCTAATCCAGACATTTTTTGTTAACGCCAAAGCACTCGTCAACACACACACACACACACACACACGCACAGTATATATATATATATATATATATATATATATATATATATATATATATATATATATATACACACACTTATAGTAAACACTTGGACAGAGGAATAGATTTACTATATAAGCTTTTAATTTTGTAAAGTCAGTGCATTAACCTTTCTGAAAGTATCATGCCTATTTTCAAATGAGTAAACATGTATCTTACCATGGTGAAGATTTCCACAAATTTAGTCGAGTCAACACATTAAAGGAGGCCGAATGCTCCCCTTGCTTTATGACGATGCCACTGTGGCTGGGACCATCGGTCATTTAATAGAAGTCCGTCCGAGGGTGTTTCCGCTGTGCAAGTGTATTAATAGTATGTACAAAATAAAGATAAGAAAAATTTCAATATATATTTTATTTTTATAAGGATAGAACATATATTTATATGCACAGACGTACACAATATATATATATATATATATATATATATATATATATATATATATATATATATATATATATATATATATATATATATATATATATATATGTGTGTGTGTGTGTGTGTGTGTATGTATGCATGTATGTATGAAAATGATTGGTATATGTATGTGGCGCAAGACTTAGGGAACAAAGAGGTCAACTGATATTCTTCAGGTTGGCGATATTGGATCCATACTATGGAGCTTGATTTGCCATAATTGCTTCTTTACTGTACAACCTAAGTTGTCATAAATGTGTATGCACTAACAAACCAAAGTTGCTATGAAAGTGTCTTTACTGCAGAACTTGAGTTGCCTTAAATATGTGGTTTATTGCGCAAACCAGGTTTCCTTGAATACGTGGTTATGCGTAGCTCCTTTGCCATAATATGTCT
>NC_090747.1:65549190-65556690 GCF_036898095.1 Palaemon carinicauda
AACCAGCAAATAAAACACTAAGAACCAGAGAAAGATCTTCAAGAACCAGCGAATAAAACTCTAAAAACCAGAGAAAGATCTTCAAGAAATCAACAGTAATGAATCTACAGTTTTGACTAAGTATCATAGTCCACCAAAGAAATGAAACATTTAATACCAACAAATGAATGTTATACAAATTGCGGAACTGGATCTTCAATCAACATCCTAAGAAAACCAAGGACTGACATTCAACGTTTACAAAACATTGAAGAAACATATCCAGGAAGCACTACATTCAACGGAAATCGGACCGAAAACATTCACCCAAACATCAAGAGAGAGAGAGGAAATTATGACATCACACTTCGCCATATAAACCGAAGCTAAGTACAATTTTCTTATTCATTTCAGTATTGAGCAGTGAGGTGTAGTTACCACGAGTCGATAGTCCATTATTACTGGGGTGAGTTGTTTGCTAATCTTCAATTTCCTTTCATTAAAAGAAACTGTGTTCAACTTCGAATTCTCGTCTAGAATTTTTTTTTCTCTCTGTGGTAATTCCGTTTTCTTTCAGAAATTCTTGGGAAATATCTTTGTATTCCGTTTTCTTTCAGAAGTTCTCGGAAAATATCTTTGTATTAGTATCATTGTTTTGGGGAATTTTGTTATAATCTTTATCATTTAGGGCTTATGCCTTTACGCAGTGGACGTCTGTATTCATATAGATATTTTGATAGGATTGCAAGGGGTCGTAGAGATAGGAAAAGAAATACCATAAACATGACGCCCCCTGTGAGCCCAGCCCCTGGACCGAGTAACCCAACAGCAGGACATGGTAACCCCCTTCCTATTGTGACACTTGTAAATGCTCGCTCTGCAAACCTTCCTTTTCAGGGTCGGGTTAATGGGTTCTTGCCTCAGAATGTGGAGTCATGGATTTCATCCGTCGATGCCCATTTAAATGCCAAACAAATTGTAGACCCTTTTGTACAATTACAAGAAGCTAAAAGTTTTATAGACTTTTCTAAAGGAGATGCGAGTGCGTATTTAAGGGGTGTTTCATTTTAAGAAGCAGTTACCTGGGATGATTTCAAAGTTAGGCTACGTGCGGTCTATGGGGGTGAAGAAGCCTTGGATGTAGTTTTAACATTAAGAAATACAATTAATCAAGCCACTATGACTCGGCTTAATGTTATTGAGAGAGCAGCTCTCATAGCCGATAGGCTTAATGAATATCAAGATATTTTAGGTAATTCCACTTGGGTTACTAGAGATAACATCTCCGTGAAGGATTTCTTACGATTAATGTTTCTAACTTGCAAGAAACTTATGTTGCCTGAAGCTTTAGTGCAGTGTTTTGATAAAATGTTAACACCAGCAAGTATGGAATTGGATGTATATAAACAGATAAAGAAACACATGTCTAAGTGTCCTGATCTTGATCCCGTGTTAACCCAAGTTTTTGCAAAAAATGAAACAAAGCCACAGCAAGTAAATGTTGTTAATAATAGTCAAGTTGCGGGAATGACGTGTTATAATTGCTAACGTCAAGGTCACTTGATTGCGGACTCCAGAACGAAATTCTGTTCGATACATAATAGTTCGACTCATTCATATAGTCAGTGCTACTCGCATAAGACACAACAGAATCCTAGAAATACACAGTCAATTCCACAGTCAGTTCCATATAGAAATAAAAAGAAAAATCCTCATTTCAATAAGAAGAAACAGCCAAATGTCAATGTAGTTCAGAATCCGAAACAAACAAACAGTTCTTCGAATAACGCTGATCCTGGGTCGTCAAACCAGACCTCGCAAGGTCAGACTAATTTTCAGAATCTGCAGAGCAAAGCAAATACCACATAATTAACTCCAGTGGGGAAGAGAGTGATGTTGGGTCAAGGTCATTCATGCCAACATCAGTAGTATTGAATAATCCATTTAATGTTTTATCAGATCATTGTGAGGCAATAGATTTTCCTATGAAACACACGGCCGAATTAAGTAAATCAGTGTATGCTCCCGTAGATTTGCAACGAATTCATACGATAATAAGCCAAAATGAGTTACGACCAACATTATATGCTGTAAATTTAGAACACAGATCATTTACATTATTTTTTTACTCTGGTAGTCCACGTAGTATCATGGATTTGAGGACACATCATTTGTTGTTTTCGAACGTTCCAATAGAAAAATCTGGAGTAAGACTCTCGGGTATAGGAAATAATGAATTAAATGCCATAGGCGTAACTGTTGTTCAGTTCAAGGTCGGTAAGCTCACGTTTGCCGATACATTTGTTGTTGTACAAAACATTGATATGTATCCAGCTGTAATTATAGGATACCCATCTATGGGTAATCAAAACATTATCTTAGCCCCTGCCAAGCACGGCGTGTATATCAAACGGAAATTTTATAAGTCTTCTAATACCTTAAAATCAGTTTTGGATAAAAAGGAGACGACAAATGAAACAGTGACGTACGTTGAAGAACCAATAACTTGTCTCACTAATAAAAAAATAATATACGCGACCCAACAGAATTCTCGTTCACCCGTAATATCATCTTGCACGCAATCTATCGAGCCAAACGTACCTTCGAATTTAATAGTGCAAGTAAAGAAAACATTACCGGGATCTGAAATATTAATCCTTTCCGACACTTTGAAAACTAACGGATTGTCTGTCACACAAGCTATTTATACAGTAGGCTCACATCAACAATGTAATATTGAAGTCTGTAATCATTTAAATACCACTTTAGTAATTCACAAAAATCAACATATCTTGGATGTAGAAGTTTATAAACATTGTATTCTTACCGTTACTGAAATTAATCACGCTCAATCAGTTGCGGATGAATCCCTTTTGCAATCTATTAAAAATAAAATCAATAAAGACATTCAAGACGAAGAAATTCAGCAGAAAATTTTTGGACTTTTAACTGAATATCATGATGTTTTTTCCACTACGGATGGATCCTTAGGAAAAACAGATGTGATCGAGCATCAAATAAGGTTAAAGGACAAGCAGAAAATTATCTATGTACCCTCGTACAGACTCCATATGAAATTCCAGAATGAAATAAATGATGAAGTAGGTAAAATGCTAAAAGAAGGAGTCATTAGGAAATCGAACAGCCATTATGATTTTCCATTAATAGTTGTACCGAAAAGAGATCGAACATGGCGTATCTGCGTAAGCTTCCGTCGCCTAAACGAGGAGACGATCCCTAATCAATTCCCAGTGCCATGTACTGACGATATTTTATCTTTGTTAGGTCAGAATAAATATTTTATCAGTTTGGACTTACTTAAAGGCTTTCACCAGATATCATTAGAAGAAAATAGTATCCCATACACAGCCTTCAGCACAGCCAGGGGACATTATGAGTTTTTACGGATGCCTCTTGGTTTACGTTGTGCTCCCATAACATTTACAAGAATGATTAACATAGTGTTTGGACACTTGCTAGGGGATATATTGCATGCCTATATGGACGACCTTTAAATCTTTTCCAACACCTTAGAAGAACATCTACGTAAATTAGAACTAGTACTACAGAGACTAAGGCAACATAACTTAAGGGTAAAGATTAGTAAGTGTGAATTTTTCAAAACAGAATTAGTCTATTTGGGTTTTATGGTGTCAAGCCAAGGTCTTAAAGTAGTCCATGATAAGGTGTCGGCTATCCGTAACTTTCCCATACCTACTAATGTCAAGGGAATACAGCAATTTCTGGGTTGTAGTGGATATTACAGGCGTTCTATACGCAATTATTCAATAATAGCCGCTCCCTTAACTGATCTTACGAAGAAGGGCGTAGATTTCATATGGTCTGAGCAGCATCAACAGGTGTTTAATACCTTGAAATATGAACTGTGTAGTTCTCCTATCTTAAAATTTCCTGACTTCGGTAAGGAATTCTTCATTGCAACAGACGCCTCAGACTTAGGAGTAGGTGGGGTATTGCTTCAGCAATATGAAAAACAATTTTTCCCGATAGCTTTTTATTCTCGAAAACTGAGAACTTCTGAAAGTAAGTATGCAGTAATAGACAAGGAAGGGCTAGCTATTGTTAATTCACTAGTGCATTTTAAGTTTATAATATACGGTTATCCCGTTAAGGTTCTTACTGATCATAAACCACTAACCGACTTCTTTAAAGGCTTCAACCACAGCCCCAAACGAACTCGGTGGCATTTGATCATTGAAGACTTTGGCGCGAGAATCGGGTATTTACCTGGGAAAGCAAATATCATTGCTGATGCATTATCACGCAACCCCGTGTCATCTTGTACGGAGCCTTTAGCTGAATTAACAGATATATCAACATCCATGCCTATTGTTAAAACGATATCTGAACAAGAAGATTTGGGCTGGAGTGCTGAATTATTAAAGACTGAGCAAAGAAAAGATCAGAAATTAGAAAATATTATAGATGCTTTGAAAGGCAATCATAAGGAAAAGGAATAGATAAAGTATAAGCAGCAGAATTATATAATCAAAGACAATATTCTGTGTAGGACCGTGACAAGGAAAACCCGCAATACACCACATGTAACTAATGACCAGGTAGCGGTACCAATCTCACTTATTTCCCCTGTCCTAAATTGGTTGCATGCAAATCCATTGCATGGACACCCGGGGTTCTCATTAATGTCACAGAAAGCCAAATCATTGTTTTATTGGCATACGATGCTTACAGATATAAAAAAACACATAGCTAATTGTCGCACATATCAGGAAAACAAAGGGCATACGAAAACACCTGTCAGCCTAGGGCTTATCCCGTGTACAATCAACCCTTTGAAAGGATACATTTAGATTTATTAACAGGATTTTACGAGTCAGACAGAGGAAATAAGCACCTCTTAGTAATTGTAGATGCTTTAACTCGATATACAGAACTAATAGCGCTTAAAACTAAAACTGCGATTGAATGCGCAAGGAAGTTTTACGAGTGTTACATTTGTAAACATGGAATTCCACACATGATAATCTCAGACTCGGGTGGAGGATTTAATAATCACTTTCTTACCTCATTGTGTGAATTCCTTAGCATAAAGAAAATGAATACCATGATATATCACCCAGAGTCGAATGGGCTAGTGGAAAGAGCAAATAGGAAGGTTTTAAATATATTAAGAGTAACACTAGGGGATCAGACCCCAACTGAGATATTGCAATACCTGCGGTACTGAGTACTCTGAATCATTCATATCATATATCAATTAAAATGTCACCACACGAAGCATTGTATGGTACCCCAGTTAGAACGCCTTTCCATGTATTAACGCCTACAACTAATCTATCAAATCCTTTAAAAGAATGTATAAATGCAAGCAAAAGTTGTTTTGATATCCTTCGAAAGAATTTAGAAGAATCACAAATCATAATGAAAAGGAATCATGATAAAATAGCGAAGCCAACGAAAAAATATACCGTGGGTGATAATGTATACATACAGGTAAATGTACGTAAAGGACTCAATTATAAACTAACACCTAAGTTTGAAGGCCCATTTAACATTTTGGAAACATTAACGGCCAATAGGTTTAAAGTTCAAAACGTATCCTAACCCACTGATGAGAAAATCGTACCATTGGCTCACAAAACAAATTAAAATAAGAGGGAAAGAAGTGAGGGAAAGATTTTTATTTTTTTTTATTACATTATATGTTGAAAGTTTTTCTTTTTAATACAAGAGTAATTACATATATTTTTCTCGTTGCAGGTTTCCAAGATGAAGTTTTTGTTGTTGGGAGTGATATTGTTCGCTCAGACATTTTTCTCGTGTGGGGTGAGCTCTAAAACTAAAAGTATAGATTTTAAATATGGCACTATAGTTGAAAGACAAGAAGACGTTTTTATTACATCAAGTAACGTAGTTGTTGAAGTGCGTATGCAAGCAATTTTTCTTCCAGAGAATGACGTCACTAGCTTAAAGAGCACCATTTCATGGTTTGCTGTTTCATTAAATGAAATGCATAGAAGACATTTTCCTTTTAATACAGAGAGTTTGCTTGCATCGACACTAAAAGTTGCAGAGATGCTATCTGACGACTTGCAAAATAAGACTTACGAGGCAGAATCTTTGGCTCGTGACCTTTTGATGTGGACTGTAGGACACGATAATCTTGAGAAACGTAACCCGTTTATTTTTGCTGCACTAAACATCTTTGGTTCTATTGCAAGTTTAGGTTTAGGAATTTCCAAAATAAGAAAAGTGAGTTCTTGACTCATGAAGATGAATTGATTATGTCAGAACTAAGGAATCAGTTAGCTTCAATCAATCAAATTATGAGTTTAGTAAATGAACATTCTAGTAATATCAATCAGATTATGGAAGCCCCATTTGTTGCCAATAAGAGACTTAACGTTAATTGTGGAGAACGGACGGGAGAAATTAGGTTATATTCCTTTGTTAGACGCACGTAGGTTAGAATTTTATTACAGCCTAATTACAGTAAGCGTTGAAAATCACAGGATTATGATTACAATTCCCTTTGATTCTTCCGATGCCTGGCAATCTTACAGGATATCACCATTTCCGACTTTCATGACGAATCACTCAAATCCAGTAATATCCAGTTTGACAGGACACGTATTGATTTCCCCCAGACAAGGAAACATATACGGTCATTAAAGACTTAAATCAATTAACTCACTGTTCAGACACAATGGATAGAACAATATGTACAGCTGACTCATTTGAATTCCATAAAACCTTAATGGATTCATGCGAGTTGGTATAGTGCTAGACGGTGCTCTCTCCCATACAAATGAAAATTGTCTGGATAGGCTTTATCCCTTTGACAATAATAAGTTCAATTGCAGAATGAACAATGGCTCGTGGATACGATACGACAAGGCCGTCTTCAATGTATCATGCCCGGACGGATCCACGTCCTATTCCCAAATCTTCGTTGCAGCAGATGGTTTTATCAGGACGTCCCCGAATTATACGGTGCATGGAATCAAGACTATCATCAGAGAACGAGCCTACTTCGCGAACTTCACGTGGTCAACAACAATTCCATCTTTACCTCTCCCATACAATGCACATGTGGCTAATCGGTTGATGAAATTAACCGAGATGGACCACTCGACACCGACTTATGAAGAACGTCGCTTTTACATACTACTAGCAGGAGTAAGTGTTACGGTGATGATATTTATCGCCTTTAACATCCTTGTTTGGCGTAGGTTAAAGAGTAACAGTATTGAGATCAAACAGAACGTTTTGCCATGTCCAGATAAAACTCCTTATTTAATTCATTTTAAAGCTGTTTGAAACTGGCCCCTTCATTCGTTCAAAGGAGTAATATTGTCTTGGAAAAGTTTTGTGCACGAAAAGCAGTTAGTACGCTAGTAATATGTAATAGAAGAGACTATAGAACATTTGCATTTAAAAAAAAAAAAACATTTAAAAAACATTTAAAAAAAACATTTAAAAAACATTTAAAAAATAAATTTTATTTTCGGCATCTAATAAAATATATAAGCCCTATAT
>NC_090747.1:65569190-65574190 GCF_036898095.1 Palaemon carinicauda
AGAGCAGTAGGTTACATCATTCCGGGAATATGATGATAATGTTGATGATCCAAATAACAGTACATTTTATAGAAGAGAGAATGGTAACGATTATGATTTATAGGACTATACATATTACAGGAGAGCGAATGACAATAATGATAATCAGAAGAATCTTATATTATAGGGAGAAGATAATGATAATTTTGAGATTCAAAGAATTTTACATCATACAGTCGAGATGACGGTAATGATTATCCCTCCCCACAAAAAAAAAAAAAAAAAAAAAAAAAAAAACTACACAGGAAATATCATGATATTGATATTAACAAACCAAAGCACTCTGCAATATACAGAGATTATGGCATCGATAAAGTTTATATTATACAAGAGGCATGGTAATAAAGCTAACAATCCAACGAACTGGATATATACAGTACATGAGAGTTGATTATAATGACGATGATAAAAAAGAACCTGTATTATACAAGAGCTATGATGAAAACATCAATAATTCTAAAATCTGTTGTTGAGGATGAAGGCGATCTGAAGAACTGTATATTATACAGGAGAGACGATGACGGTGTTTCTGAACCAAAGAACAGCACTTTCTACACGGGAGATGGCGGTTATAACGATGGTCAAAAAAAGGTTACATTATACAAAAGAGAAGGATGATGTTGTTGATTCAAAAGTTTTTACTTTACACAGGAGAAATTATGATAATATTGATGATCCAGAGCTGTACATTAAACAGGGGATGTGATGATTATTGCAATCCAAAGAATACTACTTTATACTGAAGAAATAATTATAATGGTGGTGACCAGAAGAACTGTACATTATAGAGGAGAGAAAATGATAATGTTGATGATCTGAAGAATTGTTCATTATACAGGAGAGATATTGATATTGATTGGGATCTGTACATTATATGGGTGATATTATAATTATGATTATTCAAAAAACTACATTTCACAGGAGAAATGATGGTAATGATGATGATTTGAAGAAATGTACATTATACAAGAAAGATGGTGACAATGTTGATAATCAAAGAGCTATATTATCAAGGAAAGAGGATGGTAATTATAAAGATAAAAGAACTGTACATTATTCAAGAGAGATTGTGATAATATTTGAATCCGAAAACGGTGCATTTTACAGATATGACAATAATGATGATGATCCAAAGAACTCTCCATGATACAGGGAGATGAGGGTAATTTAAACCATCCATGCATAATACAGGAGAGTTTATGGTAGCAATGGCGATCTAAAGAACTGTACATCATATAGGAGAGGGGATAATTATGTTGACAGTCTGAAAAAACAGTACATCATACAGAAGATAGAATAATGCTTAATTAAATCTGTACATCATACTGAAGATATAATGATAATAACGCCGTTCAGAAAAAAAAAATGTGCATTATTCAGGAGAGACAATGATAATGATGACGATATAAAAACGGTACACTAAACGGAAGAGATGAGGATAATATTAATAATCCAAAGAACTGTACTTTAAATAGAAGAGATGATGATGATGACAATCCGGAAAAGGAATACAATATAAGGAATTGATGATGATAATGACGATCTGTATATAGTGTTCACAATGCAAAGATCGGCACACTATATATGACATTGATACAATGATGACCATCCGACAAACTGCACATTATATGAAGGATATACTATATAACAAATGATTACAATCCAAAGAACTGTAAATTATACAGGGGACTTGATAATGATGCTGACGATCCGGAAAACTCTATTGTACATAGAAGAGAGGATTATAAAAATGATGATCTTGTTCATTATCAAGAGATATGGTGATAATAATAGCAATTCAATGAACTGAGACCCACAACACTATAGGATAAGTGTTGATAATGTTGACTATGGGATACATTGTATATTATACAGAAAAGATGATGACAATGGTGATGATCCGAAGAACTGTATAATAGAAATGATGGTAATGATGGCAATATGAAGAACTCTAAATTTACAGGAGATGATAATGTCGACGATGAAAGTATTCAACATTATACAGGAGTGACGATGGTAATGTTGAAGATCCAAAGCATTATACAATATAAATTATATGAGAAAAGATGATAATGATGAGCATGACGAAAATTATACATTATATAGGAGTGATGACGATAATGTTGATGATCCGGAGAACTCTACATTTTACAGGAGAGACGATGATAATATTGATGATCCAAGGAATTGTTCATTATACAAGAAAGATGATGTATTGTTGAAAATTTGAAGAAATTGACATTATACAGGAGATGTAACTATAATGATGATAATTCAAAGCATTATGAATTGTGCAGGAGATATGTTGATAATAATGATGATTCGAAGAACTGTACATTATACAGGAGAGATGATGACTATAGTAACGATCTGAAGTTTTATATACATCATTCAGGAAGGAGGATAATGACGTTTAAAATCTGAAGGACTGTAGGCTACTTTATACAGAAGAACAATGACAATGTTGATGATCCGAAAAACTGTATATAATACAAGAGAAAGGATTATAATGCTGATACTCTGAATAATTCTACATTATGTAGGCGAGATGGTGATAATGGCGGTGATGCTAAAATCTGCAAATCATACAGGAGGAAGGATGATAATGAGGATCATCATCATTATACAGGAGATATATGATAATGACGTAGATGTAAAAAAAAAAAAAAAAAACGTTAAATTATAAGAAAGGATAGTAATGATGATGGCCCCAGGAGAGATGATGATATTGTTGATCATCAAAGGAACTGTACAATATGTACGAATGAAGTATGTACATTGTACAAGAGAGTTGATGATTATGTATACGATTCAAAACCTACATTACATAAAAGAGATGGTGATAATGTTAACAATCCAAACAACAGGGCTGTGGTGGCTCGCTGGTAACGTCCCTGCCTGGTGATCGCCAGACTGGGCTTCGAGTCCCTCTCAAACTCGTTAGTTCTTTTTGTTGCTGCAACCTCACCATCCTTTTGAGCTAAGGATAGGTTGTGCGTAGGAGCCTATAGATCTATTCGCTGGGTCATCAGTAACCATTGCCTGGCTCTTCTTGGTCCTAGCTTGGGTGGAGAGCGGGCTTCGACGATCATATATGTATATATGGTTAGCCTCTAGGGCATTGTCCTGATTGATAGGGGCAATGCCATTGCCCCTTGCCTCTGCCATTCATGAGTGGTATTTAAACCCTTAAACTGTCCATTATACCGGAGAGAAGATGACAATATTGATGAGCTGAAGAACTGTACGATATACGGAAGAAATGATGACATGTTTACTATTGTAATTAGGTGTTTGAAGAGCGTTACCAACATACGATTTTGTATATGTAAATTCAGTATCTTGGACATACATACTTCCACACAGTGATATATATACACGTATGGTATACAGGTTTCGGGTTTGTGGGCCCGTACTCGATCCTGGACTTTCGCTCACAATATAATTCAGCTGTACAGTAAGTGGTAGCAGGATCTGCTGAGAAATCAGAAGCTTGAACTCCTCCAGCGCTGTCTCTTTCAAAAGGAAAAACAAACATATATCTATGTATGCACGTATCGGTATGTATGGCATGGAATGCAGACTTGACCCTGAATGATATACCAATAAAAATAAAATTGGATTTTCGATTACAAGTTTTCATCTGAATTTCATGAAATGAAACGTTCAAGGTTATGCTTGGAATGCGCCGGGCTTACAATACAATAGTGATCCCTCACTCTGCTGGTAAAAAGTGTTGGCTCCAATCAAGATCCGTAATTGATGAAGACCGTGTTTGTTTTTTGTTTGTTTCTCTTTCGAAGAGATGGAGAGTTTTGTCGAGTTTCTCTCCTTATGATTTGCCCCTCTATTCCTCTTCTCTTGATATTCTTATCGAAGCCTGGGTGGAAAGTAATGCGACTCTGGGCTATGTGGGTTCCGTCGAAAACGGTATGGCGTCATTGATGCTAACTAAACAAATTTGACAATGAAATTCCACCCACGTTTGCATATTATGAATGAGTCGCGTTTACTATTAAGCATATTTTTATTTTGGTTGGTAAAACATTTCATTTCAGAACCCCCTTTACTGTACATATAAACATTCAATAAATCTTGAATTCCAAGGTTTACGAACCTTTTCATTTCATTTGATGCCAAGATTTGAAAGTCATTCAATTATTTTTCGTATCTTTATTTCATTCAATTTTATTTGCTTGATAGACTTTTGAAAGCTTTATTGTCCCGTGTACCAGATTTTGGGAAATAAACATTTCGTGTACACATGTACTTGTTTTAGAAATTAAAGAGAGACCGACAGAGAATCAGTCTTTATCACCTTGTTCCAATCTTCTTTCATCTCTGTCTGTTTCTTCAAGAAGAGAGAGAGAGAGAGAGAGAGAGAGAGAGAGAGAGAGAGAGAGAGAGAGAGAGAGAGAGAGAGAGAGAGAGAGGATTTGATTATGATTATGAATTCCAATCAACAGTTACTATTGTTGGCCTCTCCAGGAAAATAGTCTTGCGGCCCCTTACCAGAACAAAATGAGGGCAGAGAACATCGACCAAAAAGCAAAACACTAGCCGGTGAGTAATAAACCAATAGAAGTCATCGCATATCAAAAAGGGGTCTCAATATTGATATCTACGAGCGAAGCGAATTATTGGAAATTGAATCGCACCCGATACACGACGCCGGTGAACAATGCATTGGCGACTCAACGTCAAAAGTGACGGCCAGTGACAGGAAAATTAAACTGTACGTGAAACCACCTGTGCCCAATACCCAGCCTTGGGATAGATGATACCCACCTTTTCTGTTAGAATGAAACTATTTGTAGAACTAAATATCTGGGAGACACAACCTTGATTTTATGTATTAAACTTCATGTGAAAATGCTCCCAATGAAACTGATAATTCAAAAACATTGATAGAAAACAATCGTGCATTTCTAAACGAAATCTGTTAAAAACCGATGACACGA
>NC_090747.1:65579190-65581690 GCF_036898095.1 Palaemon carinicauda
CTAGAGAGGTGAACTGTAGGTGGGTCATCTGGCAGCAGATAAACAGGTTTTAGAGGATCAATGGAGACCCATTCCTCTTTGCCACGAATGTTTAGTAGGAATTCTTTCGGATTGCATCTGATCATAAGGAAAGGTCCCGTGTAAGGAGGCATTAGTGGTGGCTTGCTAGTGTCGTTGCGTAGGAAGACATACATTGCAGAGTGCAAGTCTTTCAATGAAGTTGAGGAAAAGTGCCCACTCCTGAATCCATGTGTCGATGTACTTTGGAAGTTTAGTACAGGCACGGACCCAATCCTTAGCATCCTTAGTAATGCCGTGCCAAATGAGCTTCGTCTTCAGCAGCTGTGCAGTAAAACGGTGCAAGGGATGTGAAAGGCCAGGAATGAAATCAAATACCTGTCGGTGCATGAGAGCAGGAATCCACGGTCACGGTCTACCAGTACTGACGTCAAAGAAGAGGGTGATGTTGGAGTCGTCGAGGGAGACGTCTTCCCAATGGAGGGATGTGCAGAATGTCCTATATGCTTGATACTCTGGATCCTGTCGTTAGCCTTCAGCCAAGGTGTTGTAATCCAATGTGTTTCTTGACAGGGCATCAGCAACAGGATTCATTTTCCCAGGGACGTATTGAAGGGTGCAATTGTATTCAGCTACGGCGGAGAGATGTCGGCGTTGCCGGGCGGACCAGGCATCAGACTGTCGAGTAAAGGCGTGCACCAGAGGCATGTGGTCTGTGCGAATGACGAAGGGCGTACCTTCTAAGAAATGGCGAAAGTGAGGGACAGCCAAGTGCAATACCAGCAATTAGCGATCGAAGGTAGAATAACCTGATTCTGCCTTGGACAGTTTTCTGCTGAAGGCCAAATGGCTGGGCAAGCCGTTGACCACCTGTTCGAGTACTGCACCAATAGCAACATCGCTGGCATCAGTGGAGAGAAGGAGAGGGGCATGTAGGACTGGAAAAGTGAGGGCAGCAGCGGTTGATAGGGCATTCTTTGCGTTGCAGAAGGCCGCTTCTTGAAGGGGACCCCACTTCAGATCTTTTGTCTTGCCCTTGAGGGAGGTGTAGAGAGGAGCAAGAAGAGCGGCAATGGCGGGCAGAAAACGGTGATAACAGTTGATCATGCCCAAGAATTCCTTTTGTGCTTTGACGGTCGAGGGCGTAGGGAAATTCTGAACGTCTGCTACCTTCTCAGGGAGGGGATGGACTCCTTCAGGAGTGATGCGGTGCCCTAAGAACGACACTTCGTTGGCGCCAAAGGTACACTTATTGTACTGGACTACAAGGCCATTTTGTTGTATGCGGTCGAGCACGATGCGCAGGTGATGGAGGTGTTCCTCTTTAGAGGAAGAGAACACAAGTATGTTGTCCACGTCACATACACTGAAGTGGAGGTCCCCTAAGATGCCGTCCATGAGACATTGAAACGTGGCCCCAGCATTACGAAGGCCAAAACAGGAGTAATTGAAGGTGTATGTACCAAAGGGAGGGGTGATGTCGGTCTTGGGGATGGCTTCTGGGTTCATAGGCACCTTATAATAACACTTCAGGAGGTCGAGCGTGGAGAAAACCTTCATTTTGTGTAGGTAGGAGGTCATGTCGGCGATGTTTTGGAGGGGGTAGTGATCCAATTCTGTTTGCATGTTCAGGCGCCTGTAATCCCCACGTAGACGGAGGGAGCCGTCTTTCTTCAGGACAATGTGTAAGGGTGACGAACCTTGGGCTGGAGGCCTTTTGGCAAAGGCCCATTTCTTCCATTTCGGCGAACGTCTGTTTGGCGGCTGCCAATCGATCCGGTGCCAGACGTCTGAATTTGGCAAAGACTGAGGGTCCCAATGTCTTGATATGGCAATAAATACTGTGTTTGGCAGGAGCCGTGGGCGTTTGGCGAAGTTCTGGAGGGAAAACTTCCGGGTACGACATGAGAAGGTGAGCGTAGGCATCCGTGGGTGCGCTGATGTGGAGAGCGAGGTTGGAGGGGGCGGGTTGAAGAGGTATCGACAATTACGAGTCTAAGTTGACCAATCATCGGTGGGCGCCATCGACCAGAAGGTGGAAATGAGAGAGGAAATCTGCACCGAGGATTGGCAATGTAACGTCAGCAACGAGAAACTTCCAATTAAATTTGCCATTTCCAAACGATAATGTGAGGTTCTCGTAACCGTAGGTGGGTATCACAGATCTGTTGGCAGCTACCAGACGGACGTCGGCAGACTTAGACGGAATACGTCGTGTCCTGAAGAGTTCCCTTGGCAAAAGAGAACGAGAAACACCCATATCTACCAAAAATCGCATGCCCGTTCCTGCATCATGTAAAAAGAAAAGATTAGAAACACAGTAGGCCACCACCACGAGCGATGGCCTACTTATATGTTTTTTGGCCACTGACAATACGTGGCAGCCCCGAACCTGGAGTGGTAGTAGCAAAACTGCGGCCAATGGGCAGCAGTAAGTGGCTGTAGAAGTCGTTGGTTGGGGAGCGAGCGAGTGGTGGGTGAT
>NC_090747.1:65586690-65639190 GCF_036898095.1 Palaemon carinicauda
GATTTTCCTTATTCCTGTTTTCTTGAAGTTAAACTAACCAAGTTAGCTTTTCGATCCCATGAAATTAGAACAATCTTTGTGGTCCTTAATGATTATGGCGGCGTAGACCCATATGGTGTTTTTCCTTTTTTCATAAAGACTGCTGATTATTTAACTCCCAAGTTGTTTGTTATTTTTCACAAGTTAGCCACAAGAGGTTAGTTATGCTCTTGTTGGAGAATTTGTAATGTTACTCCATTAGGGAAATGTGTTATTGGTAGCTCTATCCCTGCTAATTACCACCCAATTTCTATAACTCCCATATTATCTAAAATTTTATAACGTTAGGTTATCATCTATTCCCTTGTTTTTCAGTTTAGCTTTTGCAAATGCTTTGGAGCATGTGAAACTTTTATTATAAGTTCCAATGCTCTACAGAAGTCCTTTGATTGTGGCTAAGAAGTTTGCACGATTGGCCTTGATTTTAGTGTTGCATTTGACCATGGTTATCATGAGGCCCTTGCTTTCAAATTCAAACAATTGGGAGTATGTGGATTCTTTTTAGCATCATTATTGAATTTTCAAGTAATAGATTACAAAGAGTAGTTGTTGATCGACATCACAGTGAGTATAGGAATGTAATATCTGGTGCTCCTCAGGGTAGTGTAACGTGCCGAGAGAAGGTTGTGAACTCAAAGGCAGTGTGAAAGCAACTGAGTTAGTTTATTGTAGAACACTCTCCTTTATATACAAAATCTCAAAGCAACAAGAATTTTCATGTTGAGAAATCGACAATGTTACAGAGGAAAAAAGCAGACATGAGTTTTCAGGTTATTTTTAGTGCAAGGGGAGAGCGAAGATACAAGCACAAAATGAACTATGTACGATCGTGTGACACACGGTTGGTACATGGCTCCCCCCCTAAAAATGACATACTGTACATGCTAAATAGGGCACCCTGATCTAGAGAGGCGAACTGTAGGCGGGTCATCTGGCAGAAGATAAGCAGGTTTTAGACGATCAATGGAGACCCAGTCTTCTTTGCCACGAATGTTTAGTAGGAATGCTTTCGGACTGCGGTGGATCACAAGGAAAGGGCCCGTGTAAGGGGGCGTTAGCGGTGGCTTGCTAGTGTCGTTGCGTAGGAAGACGTGTGTTGCTGAGTGCAAGTCTGTTGGTATGTGATACTTCGCTGGGGGCTTGTAAGTCTGGCGGCATGGAGTAAGTTTTCCCACGACGTGACGTATGCGCTGGAGATCGATGGAGGATGTTGTAAAAGGAAAAAATCCGGCAGGGACGACCAACGGGTCGCCATACACCATTTCAGCTGCCGAGACGTCGAGGGCGTCTTTAGGAGTGGTCCTTAGTCCCAGGAGGACCCAGGGAAGCTGAGTAAACCAGTTGGAATCCTTGCAGCAGGACATCGAAGCTGCTTTGAGGGTGCGATGAAAACGTTCAACCATTCCATTGGCAGCGGGGTTGTAGGCCGTTGTCTGATGTTGGGTGATGCCCAGGAGATTCGCTAATGATGTCCACAATTGAGAGGTGAAAGTGGTTCCCTTGTCGGAAGTGATATGCTCAGGGATACCAAATCTTACAATCCATCTAGAGAGTAAGGCAGATGTACAGGAGGCGGACGTTGCAGTTTCTATGGGAATGGCTTCAGGCCAACGAATGGAGCGGTCGATGACGGTAAACTGATAACGATGTCCTTGTGATGTGAGTAGGGGGCCTACAACGTCGACGTGAATGTGTGCGAAACGACGCTGAGGTTGAGGAAAGGTGCCCACTCCGGAATCCGTGTATCGATGTACTTTGGAAGTTTGGCAAGAAGTACAGGCGCAGACCCATTCCTTAGCATCCTTAGAAATGCCGTGCCATATGAACTTTGCCTTCAGCAGCTGTGCAGTAGAACGGCACGAGGGATGTGAAAGGCCGTGAATGAAATCAAACACCTGCCGTCGCATAGGAGCAGGAATCCAAGGTCGTGGTCTACCAGTACTGACGTCACAGAGGAGGGTGGTGTTGGAGTCTTCGAGGAGAAAGTCTTCCCAACGGAGGGACGTGCAGGATGTCCTACATGCTTGATACTCTGGATCCTGTCGTTAGGCTTCAGCCAGGGCGTTGTAATCCAATCCCAGTTGAATGGCAGCCAACGTGTTTCTTGACAGGGCATCGGCAACGGGATTCATTTTCCCAGGGACGTATTGAAGGGTGCAATTGTATTCAGCCACGGCGGAGAGATGTCGCCGTTGCCGGGCGGACCAGGCATCAGACTGTCGAGTAAAGGCGTGCACCAGAGGCATGTGGTCTGTGCGAATGACGAAGGGCGTACCTTCTAAGAAATGGCGAAAGTGACGGACAGCCAAGTGCACAGCCAGCAATTCTCGATCGAAGGTAGAATAACCCGATTCTGCCTTGGACAGTTTTCTGCTGAAGAAGGCCAAAGGGCGGGGTGAGCCGTTGACCAGCTGCTCAAGTACGGCACCAATAGCGACGTCGCTAGCATCGGTGGAGAGAAGGAGAGGGGCATGTGGGATAGGAAAAGTGAGAGCCGCAGCAGTTGATAGGGCCTTCTTTGCATTGCAGAAGGCTGCTTCTTGAAGGGGACCCCACTTCAGGTCCTTTGGCTTGCCCTTGAGGGAGGTGTAGAGGAGAGCAAGAGTGGCGGCAATGGCTGGCAGAAAACGGTGATAATAGTTGATCATGCCCAAGAATTCCTGCAGAGCTTTGACGGTCGAGGGCACTGGGAAGTTCTGAACGGTTGCTACCTTCTCAGAGAGGGGGTGGACTCCTTCAGGAGTGATGCGGTGCCCTATGAACGACACTTTGTTGGCACCAAAGGTACACTTGTCGTACCGGATTACAAGGCCGTTTTGTTGCAGGCGGTCGAGCATGATGCACAGGTGACGGAGGTGTTCCTCTTTTGAGGAGGAGAACACAAGCATGTCGTCCACATAACATACACAGAAAGGGAGGTCCCCTAAGATGCCATCCATGAGACATTGAAACGTGGCCCCAGCATTACGAAGGCCAAAACAGGAGTAATTGAAGGTGTATGTACCAAACGGAGTGGTGATGGCAGTCTTGGGGATGTCTTCTGGGTTCATAGGTACCTGATGATACCCCTTCAGGAGGTCGAGCGTAGAGAAAACCTTTGCTTTGTGCAGGTAGGAGGTCACGCCGGCAATGTTTGGGAGCGGGTAGTGATCCGGTTCTGTTTGCATGTTCAGGCGCCTGTAATCCTCGCATGGACGTAGGGAGCCGTCTTTCTTCAGAACGATGTGTAAGGGTGACGACCATGGGGTGGAGACCTTTTGGCAAAGGCCCATTTCCTCCATTTCGGTGAACGTCTGTTTGGCGGCTGCCAATCGTTCCGGTGCCAGACGTCTGAATTTTGCGAAGACTGGGGGTCCCGTCGTCTTGATATGGTGATAAATACCGTGCTTGGCAGGAACCGTGGGCGTTTGGCAAAGTTCTGGACGGAAAACTTCCGGGTACGACGTGAGGCGTAGGCATCCGTGGGTGCGCTAATGTGGAGAGCGAGGTTAGAGGGGGCAGGTTGAAGAGGTGTCGACAAGTACGAGTCTGCGTTGACCAATCGTCGGTGGGCGACATCGACCAGAAGGTGGAAATGAGAGAGGAAATCCGCACCGAGGATTGGCAATGTGACGTCAGCAACGAGAAACTTCCAATTGAATTTACCGTTTCCGAACGATAATGTGAGGTTCTCGTAACCGTAGGTGGGTATCACAGATCCGTTGGCAGCTACCAAGCGGACGTCGGCAGATGTAGACAGACTACGTCGTGTCTTGAAGAGTTTCTTTGGCAAAAGAGAACGACAATCACCCGTGTCTACCAAAAATCGTATGCCCGTTCCTGCATCATGTAAAAAGAAAAGATTAGAAACACGGGAGGCCACCGCCACGAGCGATGGCCTTCTTACACGTTTTTTGGCCACTGACAATCCTCGGCACATTTCTTCGCAGTTGCCCCAAATCTGAAGTGGTAGTAGCAAAACTGCGGCGGATGGGAGGTGGTAAGTGGCTGTAGAAGTCGTTTGTTGGGGCGCGAGCGATTGGTGGGTGGTGGGCGGCTTTGTCGCTGCTTCGGCATGTCACGGTGTAGGCGTGTATGTCCTACGGCATTCATGTCAGTTTCAGTTGACGTTGAATATGCATCCTCTTCGTCAGGGGTGGAGGCGTTAATGGAGGTCTTGAAGTGGCTGTCCATAAGGGCGTCGGCTTTTGTCATCAAGTCCTTTATGGGTAAACTATCAACATCGGGTATGGCAGCGTGTATAGGTCCGGGTAAACGGCGTATCCAAAGGGCACGAAGTAAGTTCACCTCACGAGGAGAGCCGTCTGCGGCAGGTTGAAGGCGAGCGATACTGGTCATTTCCCTGAGGGCAAGCGAAGCCCTTTGGTCCCCCAACGGTTGTTGCGAGAGCTGAAAAAGCTTTGCTACACAAGCGGCTGGAGACGGCGAGTAATGCTGCAGAAGGTATGTTTTGAGGGCGTCATACGCTATTAGGGTGTCTCCTTGTTCACAAAGCCAGTCGGATATTTCCGGGAAGGTGTCCTCGGGTATCGCCGCGAGAACATAATCTGCTTTGGTGGTTGAGCGAATCACGCCCTTGATGCGAAACTGGACTTCTGCGCGCTGAAACCAAGCAAACGCCTCTCTGCTGGTGAACGGTGAAAGTTTCAATGGGGCAGCCGCAGCGCCAACTTCTGTTGAGTCCGTCATAGTACCAACGATGGAGGGGCGAGGGGGGTGGGGGTGGAAGGCGGTGGGAGCGAGTCGACTTCCGGGGTCACCAATGTAACGTGCCGAGAGAAGGTTGTGAACTCAAAGGCAGTGTGAAAGCAACTGAGTTAGTTTATTGTAGAACACTCTCCTTTATATACAAAATCTCAAAGCAACAAGAATTTTCATGTTGAGAAATCGACAATGTTACAAAGGAAAAAAGCAGACATGATTTTTCAGGTTGTTTTTAGTGCGAGGGGAGAGCGAAGATACAAGCACAAAATGAACTATGTATGATCGTGTGACACACGGTTGGTACAGTAGTGTTCTTATCCCATTATTTTTTATGCTATATACACAGTGTCGTCGTCGTCCAGAAAATCGACAAACTACTTATTTATTTAAATTCTCTCTTCGCCACACTGTGGTTTCCTATGTATATATATTCCACTCTACCAGAGCTACATTTCGATATTTGTATCGTTTCATAACATGTTTCTGTTAACCCATAATTCATATATTTGTAAGTGTAAGAAAACACATATATTTTGGCAGGCACTTCAATCTGATTTGGCGCCAACGTCATCCTACCTTTCCGTCCGCACCTTGTAATATACTTCCGTGCACATTCAAATAAAGTATCAGTTGATCTTGGTGACGCTTGTCTCACTGTCCTTACAACTGGTGACCCCGGAGTTGAAAGTAGCATCAGCGGTTTTGGCTTTGCCATTAACGGCGTTATTACGGCCGTGCTACCTTCTACATACTCCGTTACCTTAGGCACGAGCCTGCCTTTGGTTCTCCCACACTTCGGTGAACGTAAGGCAGTAGGATGAGCTTAACCGACATATCAACTTCTCACCTCTTTGCCGACTCGTCGTCTGGCCACGATGCAGGAAGCAACACGCCCATCGCACCCAACGGCCTCGCCTCCACGCCCAAAGTCAAACTGCCGCCCTTTTCTCAACACAACACCGCTTCCTGGTTCCTGAGAGCGGACGTACTCTTCCGCGTCGCTAGACTCAGCGACTCCTGCGCCAAGGCTGACATCGTTCTCACCTCCATACCTGAAGAAGTATTCGACAAGATTTCCCCATGGCTCGACGCCCAGGCCGGCCAAGTTTCATACGACGACCTGAGAACGAAACTCATCGGTATCTACTCCCTCTCTGTCTCAGCAAGGGCACAGAAAGTACTGGACCTCGCCGGCAAGCCCATGGGTGACACCTCTCCTGTCGAGGCGTGGGACGAGCTAACCGGCCTGCTTATGCTCCCGAAACAGACAGCAACGGCCGACGAAGTGAGATTAGCTTATCTCGCGAAATCTTTCTTCGACGCCTACCACAGGACGTACGGGCCCAATTGACAGACGCCGACACGCTCCCGATGAACGAACTCCTGTCGAAGGCTCAGAAACTCCACGAGGCCTCCAAAGCATCTCGCCTCGGAGCATCATCGTCAACACCGCCTCCGTTCTCCTCCTTCAGCAGCTGCTCTTCCATAGACTCCTCGGCAATGGCCCTTGAGGACGACGAGATCAACATTCTATCAAGAAAGAAACCACCGCAACCGACGAGACCGAACCCTAGGCCTAACCCGGCATGGTGCTTCTACCACCAACAGTTCGGCAGTGACGCCAAGAAATGTAGAGCACCATGCAGTTTCCCTAGAAGAAGATGCCAGAAGCATCCACCTGCCACCATCGCAGCCGCAGTTAACCAAAACAAGATTGGTTTCTGTATCCTCGATACCATTTCCAACCGTAGACTCATGGTGGACACCGGCGCAATGCAGTCAACGTTCCCTCCTTCGAAGTCCGACCTAGACCGTGGTCCCGACAAAAACGCTCCCTCACTCATCGCCGCCAACGGATCTCCCATACGGTGCTATGGGATCAAGACCCTCAAGATATCTATCATGGGCCGTTCGTATTCTTGGCCCTTCGCTATCGCCGACGTCAATCGCCCCCTCCTCGGTGCGGATTTCCTTGCCCACCATGGACTCCTCGTCGATGTCGCTAACAGACGTCTCATCGACACGGGAATCTGCCAGTCTCGCGCCCTAGAACACGGCCCTGCAACAATGTCCGTATCCGCCGTAACGACGCGCCCCTACGCCGACCTCCTACGAGAGTTTCCCGAGGTTTTCAAGCCCGAGCTCCGACACTCGCCAGGTTCCCCGTCCAAGCATGGTATCTACCACCACATCACAATGACAGGACCTCCCACTCACGCCAAATTCCGCCGCCTCCCGCCTCAGAAACAGAAGGATGCCAAATGCGCCTTCGAGGACATGGAACGCATGGGTATCTGTAAGAAAGCATCGAGCCCCTGGGCATCACCCCTGCACATGGTTAAAAAGCCGGACGGGTCCTGGAGACCTTGCGGCGACTACAGGCGCCTCAACCTCATCACAACGCCCGATCATTACCCGCTGCCCAACATGCAGGACCTAACGAACGCGTTGCACGGCGCAAAATTTTTTACCAAGATGGACCTCCTCAAGTCTTACTTCCAGGTCCCCGTATTCCCGGAAGATATCCCGAAAACTGCCATTGTAACGCCGTTCGGATCCTACACCTTCGCATACTCAACCTTCGGTCTACGCAACGCCGGGGCGACCTTCCAACGACTAATGGATAGCATTCTGGGTGACCTACCTTTCTGCGTCTGCTACGTCGACGACATCCTGACATTCTCGAAAACCAAGGAGGAACACCGGGGACACGTTCGCACCGTCCTAAAGCGCCTACAGGAGAACGGCCTAGTCGTACGCTTCGATAAATGCACGTTCGGTGCGGAGGGAGTGGATTTCCTTGGTCACCGCGTATCCTCGCGCGGGGTAAAACCCATGACAACCAAGGTCGACGCCATCAGGAAGTTCTCCATGCCTACGACCATCCGCCAACTTCAGGAGTTCTTGGGAATGGTCAATTACTACAGGCGCTTCATCCCCTACATCGCACAAACCCTCTCACCCCTCGACGACGTCCTGAAAGGAAAAGCAAAAAAACTCGAGTGGGGTTTGCCCCAGCAACAGGCATTCGCTCGGACGAAGGATGCCCTTGCGAATGCCACCACCCTGGCTCATTTCGACGACAACGCGCCCCTGCGACTAACGACCGACGCCAGCAACGTCGCCTGCGGGGCTGTGCTTGAGCAACTCGTCGATGGTTCTCCTCGACCGCTGGCATTCTTCAGCAAGAAATTGAAACCCGCCGAAACAAGATACAGCACCTTCGATAGGGAACTCCTCGCCGTCTACCTCGCCGTCCGCCACTTCAGGCACATCTTGGAGGGTACCCCCTTCACAATTGCGACGGACCATCAACCCCTTGTACACGCCTTCACGAAATCGACGGACGCATGGTCCTCCCGACAACAACGTCATCTCGCATCAATCGCCGAATTCGGGTGCACCATACGTTACGTCCCAGGAAAGAAAAATCCAGTCGCGGACGCCCTGTCAAGGATTGAAATTGACGCGATCCACCTGGGAATCGACTACGCCAATCTCGCAACCGAACAACGCACCGACCAAGAAGCACAGGATCACCTGACGGAGCCATCCGCGCTCAAGATAAGTGCAATTCCCCTAGGACCAGCAGGAGTAACTATTCTTTGCGACACCAGCACGGGCCGCCCACGTCCCTGGGTACCAGCCTCCTGCAGAAGGAAAATATTCGATATCATCCATGGACTTTCGCACCCCTCAGGACGCACCACCGCTCGCCTCCTATCTGAAAAGTTTGTCTGGCCAGGGATAAAAAAGGACGCCCGGGAATGGGCGAAGTCATGCATCAACTGCCAGTCAAGCAAGGTCAGCCGTCACACCGAATCGGGGGTAGGCGATTTTCCCCAGCCAAAAAGACGTTTCGGCCATATACACATCGACGTCGTGGGACCATTGCCCCCTTCTGGATCCGCTCGCTACCTACTTACAATCATCGATCGCTCCACGAGGTGGTTGGAGGCATCGCCGATGACCGAAGCTACGACTCAAGCATGTGCCAAAGCCCTCCTGTCAAGCTGGGTGAGCAGGTTTGGCGTTCCTGATGACATCACGACTGACAGAGGCCCCGCTTTCCTCTCAGAAATATGGCTCGCTTTGGCGAACCTGATGGGGACGACGCTCCACAGCACCACGGCATACAACCCCGCGGCAAACGGCATGGTCGAAAGAACTCACCGCGCCCTCAAGGCGTCCCTGATGGCGAGCTGCACCGACGGGGACTGGAAATCACGACTTCCTTGGGTACTCCTCGGCCTTCGCACCGCCCCTCGCGCAGACGGCGAACCTTCGCCCGCCGAAAAGGTTTACGGGGAAGCACTCGCAGTTCCTGGCGAATTCTTTCCCTCATCAACCGACGACACGCAGCTGGATCACCTAAGGGACATCGCCAGGAAGTTCAGGCCGTGTCTCAAAACGTACCAGGACAGAACCAAGCACTTCAAGCCAAAAAGCCTGGATAACTGCAGGTACGTTTTCGTCCGTGTCGACGCTCATCGACAACCACTGACTAGACCTTATCGAGGTCCCTACCGGGTAATTAAAAAGACAACAAAAGCCTTCCTTCTCGACGTCCATGGCCTAGAGGACTGGGTCTCAATAGACCGCGTGAAACCAGAGTTTCTCGAAGGAAGCGACACCGCCTCTGCTGGACCTGGCAGACCCAGAGTTCCGCCTCAAAACAAGCCGCCCAACGAAAGAAAAATCATCAAACGACGACAAGAGGAAGAGATCCTTACACCGACCGCCAGCGCGCCCCTCCGTTCAAAAACAAGAGGAACCCTCCGACGCCTGAAAAGATACGAAGATTGATCATCAGCCCTCTACGCCGCCCGATGTCTTGGGGGGGGGGGAGTACTTGTAAGGACACCGATCCCTTCGTCGTCCAGAAAATCGACAAACTACTTATTTATTTAAATTCTCTCTTTGCCACACTGTGGTTTCCTATGTATATATATTCCGCTCTACCAGAGCTACATTTCGATATATGTATCGTTTCATAACATGTTTCTGTTAACCCATAATTCATATATTTGTAAGTGTAAGAAAACACATATATTTTGGTGGGCACTTCAATCTGATTTGGCGCCAACGTCATCCTACCTTTCCGTCCGCACCTTGTAATATACTTCCGTGCACATTCGAATAAAGTATCAGTTGATCTTGGTGACGCTTGTCTCACTGTCCTTACAACAACATATGTAGTTTGGCCTAGGAAACAAGCCCTTTGCATATGCAGGTGATACTACTGTTTTCATCAATTCAATCTCCTTAATGAAGACGTAGCAAAAATTAGTGCAGGGTGCAAATATGTGGCATGAAGTTGAACCATAAAAAAACATCGAAATATGATTGAATGTAGGTCTAGGACAGTAGTTCCTCAAAATCCGAATATCTGCATATATAATGTTTCTTTAATTGTATATAACTACTTCAGACTGTCAGGTGTGGTTCTTTATTGCAAATTTAATTTTGCGTAATACAATTTCTCTGTTTCTTCCTTAATTGCCCCAAAAATGGCTTATTGAGGAAGTATTTTAAAATTATCGGGGATCAATTTATCCTGGACAGTTTTAATTATTTTATTTTACCTTGTTTCTAGTATTATTTTCCTGCCTGGTCTTCAGTTGCTAACTCTCATCTTAATTTGTTGGTTAGAAACTTGCGGTTTATTGAATTCCTTATTCCTTATCTGGATATTGATATCTGGCACCGTCATTCAGTTAGTTCTCTTTGCACGTTTCATAAAATATTCCATAATTGTAACCATCCTTTGCATTCACGTTTTCCCAGACTCTACCAACCTGTAAGTAGTACTAGGAATGCAGTTAATTCTAACAATCTTGCCTTCTCAATCATATGGCTCAACACTACACAGTATTCTAGATGTTTCGTTCCAGCTATGACCAGATAGTGGAATGATCTTCCTAATCAGCCAGTTAAATCGTTGGAGTTTCAGAAGTTGTTTGTTGCAGAAAATGTTTTTATGTTGAACAGGCTGACATTAGTCTCCTACTATAATATATATATAATAGATAAAGTTAAAACAATGTTACTGATCTTGAAATATTTTCTATTTTCTATTCATAGCCTATATGTAGTTTAAATGCTATTCTCTTTATTTCTTTTCCTCACTGAGCTATTTTCCCTGTTAGAGCCCTTTACCTTGTAGCAGTCTGCTTTTCCAACCAGGGTTGTAGCTTGAATATCGATGCTATTAATAATAAGATAAGCGGAGCCGGCCCTTCTGCGATTTCAATGATTATTGAATCTATAGATTTTTATTATTTTTCAGATTTTTATAATCTTTTGGAAACGCTATTTAAGTTTATAAGAAGTGTATTTGAAATGATATAACAGACATTAAACTTTCAATGCTAGAATTTTCAAGCCTATGCAATAAACTGTATACACATTATTCATATACTGTATAATGTTTTTAAGATATTATATGAACGCCAGTATACTATATATGTATTTTTGGGCTCAGGCCATGTCGTCCTGATGGAAGTTTACCAGAGCATTACTGTATCTGTGGATTCTCAATCGGTGCCGTACTCTCAAGAAAGTATTTTCCTGGTCTGTCTTAGACTTAGAGACCTATGATGTTACCGTCATACATCATTTCATCTAAGCATGAACTATGTTAGTGCTTCCTGCCCCCTACAGGGAAGAGTCATACTAGACTCTGGAAAAGTCTCGAGGAGTACATAATAACTTGTATGGTGGTCTCACCCTATACATTATAAAGCAAAGTCTGTATAAGAGTCGCCAATGTCAGAATGAAATTTGTGACACCTTCCCCAAAGTGACTACTCTTATTAACTATTGGATAATGGTTGTATCCGCATAGGAACAAATTTTGCATCTCTGCCACTATCCCGTTAGGGTACCACGTCAACCCTTCCTAAAGAAGGGTTAAAGAGAGTGGACTTTCGCTTGAATCAGGGATCAATCTTAAAAGACATACCATGATAAAAATATCCATATTTTAATCTTAATGCTCAGTACATTTCTAATAAAAATGAGTGTGGGCGAATAAAACGCAGGGTCCACTATGAACTAGTTTATTAAAATTCAATAAACGTGCATATTAGATCAACCTTTATAAAATTTATAAAATGTGGATGATATCCATTAAAGCACAAAGAAAACAGTCAACAGAAAATATTGTTTCATCTACCATGAAACAGATTTGCCACTTCAATTGAATTAATAATAATGCTACAGTCTGTATACTGTTTAATTACACTAGCGTAAGAAACGCTTGGCACAAGTGTCCGTATTATGCTATAGTTCACCAACGTCAGTGGAATAGTTCGTAAGGACACTTTCGTGGCCTATTGCTCAGTGTGTAGTACATACAGTGACTTAATTAATCGTCCCAAATTAATCACATTGTTCCTCGCAGATTTGAAACAGAAGGTTAAAGGATTCTACCGGCTCCTACCACAGACTACTTGAGTTGCTCCACTTGCTTCGCATAGTGCATAAAGAACACCTTGGGTAACCACCAGCCAGTGTACGAACAAAGATGTTCAAGGTCCATATAAATAAAGAAATTTTATGGAAGAAGCAACTCCTCTCGGATCATGACTAGCGGGTGTACTGTCAGGACCCGTTTTGCGAATAACACAGGTGTCCTCCCATAAAGTCTGAAGTTCTATGAAGATAGACCTTTAGGCACTCCACTGGACATAGAGATACATCTTCCTTCAGAGGGCAGATTCTCTAGGGACGGGTAGCTTGTTCTTGGTAAGAAACGTTGGGTCTGGAAATAGATTCAGTTAACAATAGTATTGTGTCGGTTCTCACCCTTTCCTCCTCACTAAGGAGAGAAAATCATGAGATGTAGGTTCCTGGCTTTCTGTGGTGAAGCGAAGACAGTCGACTTCTGTACCCGCTGAGACAGGGATGGATCCGGTAGCGGTACAAATTTTAGTCGTAGTTCCTATGCCAGAGGGAACCACACGCTATTTGGCCACTTGTGGGCCAATATTGCCGCCTTCCCTTTGAAGGATCTCAGTTTGTCAAGGACCTTCAGGGGAGGTTGTGCGGAGGGAACAGATAAATACTGGACCATTTGTTCCAGTCTAGGGACATAGCTTCCACAGCCTCCGCTAGCGGATCCTCGTATGGGGACACATAACGATCTATTTTCTTGTTGTCTTTCGTCGCAAAGAGGTCTATCTGCAGCTCCTGGACTTGACTCGAGATGAAGGAGAACGATCCTGCGTCTAGGGACCATTCTGACTCTATTGGTGTAAACCTGGATAGAGCGTCCGCTGTCACATTGCGGAACCCTCGAATGTGAACTGCTGACAGGTGCCATTTCTTCCTTTCTGCCAAATGAAAAATGGCCAACATCACTTGGTTGATTTGAGGTGACCTTGACCCTTGTCGATTCAGGCATCTCACTATCACCTCGCTGTCTAGAACCAGTCTTATGTGGGTCGAGTGGCGAGGAGATACTTTCTTTAAAGTCAGAAGTACTGCCATGGCTTCTAGGAAGTTGATGTAAAATGACTTGAAAAGATTGGACCAAGCTCCTTGGACTCTCTTCTGATAAGAGTGACCTCCCCAGCCTTCCTTTGAAGCGTCTGTGTGGATAGTTACCGACGGGGGAGGAGGTTGAAGAAGTATTGATTTCTTCAGTTGCTTGGCATTGGACCACGGCTTGAGAAGTGTTCGCAGTCGAGTCGGTAGAGGTCTTATTAGATCTCTTCGCGCGTTTGATGCGAATTTCCTCCAGACTCCTGTTGCATCCTTTAGCTGTGCTCTTAGCACTGGATCTGTTATCGAAGCAAACTGTAGAGAGCCCAGCACTCTCTCCTGTTTGCGTCTTGATATCCGTTTGGATTTCAGCAGTCTCTTGACAGATCCTGCTATCTCTTTCCTCTTCTTCCCAGGAATGGAAAGTCGATGTGACTCCAAATTCCAGTGGATTCCCAACCACTGAAATTTTTGAGCTGGAGAAAGTCGAGACTTTTTGATGTTGATCTTGAATCCCAGATGTTCCAGGAACTGGATCACTATCTTAGAAGCTTGCAAGCATTCTGTCCTGGATGCTGCCCACACCAGCCAGTCGTCCAAGTTGGCTACTACTTGGACCCTCTTTAGTCGTAATTGATGGACGGCTGCGTTCGCGAGCTTCGTGAAAATCCTTGGGGCTATGTTTAGCCCGAAAGGCATGGCTCTGAAGGCGTAAAGTTTTCTATGTAACTTGAAGCCTAGGTAGGAGGAGAGGTGACGATTAATTGGAATGTGCCAATAAGCGTCAGACAAGTAGGGTCCTTATGTGTTGAAGTGTGAGCATTCTGAACTTATAGTTCACTATGAACTTGTTGAGTGGCGACAAGTCTAGAATGATTCTAAGTTTTTCTGAGTCCTTCTTCGTAACACAAAACAGCCTCCCTTGGAATTTGATGGTCTTAACTTTCTGGATTACTCTTTTGTCTAAGAGCTCTCGGACATATTCTTCCAGAACGGGGGTTGAGTGTTGGGAGAATTGAGGAAATTGAGGTGGAGGACTGCTCCAACTCCAACCTAGTTCATTCTTTATTAGGCTGTGGGCCCAGCCTAATAAATAATGGACTAATTCTAAAGGCGTAAAGTGTGGGTTAGGGCATAGTAGGTGTTAAGGCTGTTCTTTTTTTTCTAAAGATACGGTTTACAATGAAGCAAGAAAATGTGTAGCACAACAAACGCAAAAGTATAACTTAACGCTTAGAATATTTCATTGGAATAATCTTTAAGGATTCTGTCATAGTTACTGACTACATGTTAATAGAAATGAGACAAATATTCTATAATGCATCACTCTCTAACAATATTGACAACTAGCTTTGTTGAGCATCCTGTCAATCGGGATAAAGCTGAGCAGATTAGGATGTCAGCATTCACTTATACAAAATGCAATATTGTTTTAATTGCTACCATGGTTTGGAAGTCATTGATTCTATAATCCCGCTGAATAAGCTCTGGTACCAGTTTTAATTTCATAGTTAACAAGTAAATATAACATATACTATAGGTTAGTATTGGTAAAATAATTGATAAGGGACCATAATTTCATAGCTATATTTATTTAAAATATACTAGTCGCAATACGGGACGGATATTGTTTGTGAATTGGCATTGTTCCTCGTTGATGGCGCTCACTATTCTGCATTTCATTGTAATGTTGCTACATTAACTAGCATACTTAAGAAGGTTAAAAAGGCTACTTGATTGATGTGTCTTTTCAATTGTAGATATTACCATGGAATTTGGCAGGAACAGAGAAACTGTTTCCCATCAATTCCTGAAATTTTCATTTTGATATGTGAATTATTCTAGGAACAATTTACTCCACCGTCAAACATAACCATTCAACCGATACCAAAATAAACGTTTGCTATAGCTTTTCTATGGCAGATATCAACATGAAACCTGGTATGGACAAAAAATAAATCCCTGAAAATTTCATTTAGATATGTGGAGTATTCTACAAGTAATTTACGCTACCGACGATAATCGGCCACCCGCGGCTATCGAAAAATGGCTACTATAACTTTTCTATGGCAAGTATCAATTCGAAAGAATTAAAAATTAGTATGAATTTAGTTCACATTAATCCAATCAAACCCTGCGAAAATCATTTGGATATCTGCGAAACTAGGAGTAGTTTGTGGCTCCTCACTGATTTCTTAGCTAAAAATCGTTAATTTCGAACAAAAGTAACAGCGAAGGCATGCCTAAAGCAGGTATGATCATGAAAATTGGCAGAATCAAAGCTAATATATATCTAAATATCCCTTGAAATTTTATTCAAATATAATTATTGGTATAGGAGTTACTGACCCCACCGCCGAAGCTCCTGGGCTTGTTGTATTCTGCTCTTTCAACTATGGTTGCAGCCTTGCTTATAATAATGATCAAGAAAAATTCATGCTTAACAGCATCGTTTCGAATAAAACATTAGTTTTCTTTGGGGCGGGGGACGGCTGCTGAGCTTTCAGTCACAAGAAACAAACAAGGGAATTCTTGAGACTAATAATAATAATAATAATGATAATAATAATAATAATAATAATAATAATAATAATAAGCTGATGGAGTTTATTGTTTATTCGACTACACTATAATATTTAAGTTGTATCTTTTGAAATACATAGTTCATGTTTAATCCTTCAGCAGTTGCAAAGACCCTAAGGCTGACTAGGCTGAAGCCTTGGGACCCACCAAATCCAGGGCCCTATGCAACTTTTTATAGTGTTAAACGTTAAAACTATGGACTATTTACCTCATTTGAAATATTATTGTAATAAATTGTACGAAAGGAGAGCATAAAACTTGCGGTGGTGGGGAACGTTGGTAGATGTCGAGGAGCCCAAAGAAGCTCTAAGAGTCTAAGGTCTAAGCATAAGGGGCCTGCCGTGGTTTAATTCAGCACTGGTTGAAAGACCACTTTGTTGTTCTTTTTCTGGATCTTCTTCTTCTTCTTCTTCTTTTTTTTTTTTTTAATAAAGTCATATATCTATTGGTGAAATGTTGTGAGGAATTTTAACTTATCAACTAAGTGTCTCGACAATTTACGGTTTCTTTGTGCTGGAGGAAAAAACTAAGCCAAAAAACGGGTTATATTAGATAAAAATGTAAATAATAAGAGATAATAAATTTAAAAAAAAAGATAGACGTTGACTTTCGTCAATAGTTTATAAAAAATCCTTAACAAATGATCTATCTGGTACTATTCTGGTACTATGCCCTTATGAATTTCGTCGCCCTTAAGCACCTTTTTGAAATATTGCCATTAAAAAAACAATCTGCCGTCGCAAACGCCATGGTCAGATGGATTGAACGATCTTTCATGCCATTCGAATTACCCTTGTCTAATGTATTTATACTCCCCTAGGGGATAATACTATCGATTTACCACACGCGATGCATTGTAGGTATTGAAAAGGGGTCTATGAAGTGTCTCTTTGGTCCATATTATTTAACCATTTTAAATCCATTCACAATTTCATTCTTCTAACTCTTACGCCTTAGAGCAGGGGTCGGCAACCTTCTGAACACAATGTGCCACTTGATAATTAATACCATTAGTTTTACTAGCTTGCTTGCCAGTTGTTATTTTTAGCACTATATAGGAAAATCCCAATTATAATTGTTCAGTAAGCAGTAACCATTCTAATTATAATGTATTTTCCTGATCATACATAACATAAATGTAATAATTTTGTTGCATTTAGTATTCTTTGTAACAAAAATATCTTATATTTTAAGTTTATACCTCACTATATCAATGAGATCATTGCCCTTTCTTCCCAAAGGCCAAAGTTTAAATTCTAGGTGAGTATTTGGACACGTCGAGTTTCATATAACCCACAGAGTGATCCACTGTAAGCCTGCTGCCATGGAAGTTGAGGATGTGCTTCACGTGTGAATATAATTATATTGAGGAATTATGCAGTACAATTTCAGAATGGATTGCCCAATTTTATCATCAACCATTTTATAAAGCCTTTTGTTGTAATGGCAAAAATCTTTCCTATATATTCCTCTCTCTTCCCAAAAAGGTCAGTGGATTTCTTCAGTACGTCCTCTTCTTTGGTATTGGCATACATAGGTTTAAGACAACATAACTCCTCGTGTACCTTCGTGTCACTTCACCTGGTAAAAACAACCAAGCAGGGAATTCCATTGATATCCAAGCATTCATCCAGCACACTGAGCACATGTGTTCTTCTTAAAGCCCTGTCCACACAATCGAGCATGCCTGACGGGCAAACAGTGATACCAGGCCACAATAGTTAGTGAAAATGAGGGTTGATGACGTCAGAAGCGGGAAAACTAAAGGCAGGGATCTGGCACCACTGTATGATGCCAGATCCCTGTCTGTGGTTTTCCCGCTTCTAAAGTCATTAACCCTCATTCTTACTAACTTGTGGTCTGGTATCACTGTTTGCCCGTCGGGCATGCTCAATCGTGTGGACTGGGCATAAAGCAGCCAATTACTGCTGATTTACATTATCAGACATTTCAGAAATACGTCTCTCCACGGTTTTAGCTGAGACAGACATGTCTCTTATCTTTGAAATGAAAACTTGTTTGTTTGATATGATATCAAATATAAACTCAGTGCACTATAGGAAAGCTGCTTTTAAAAATCTGCATCAGTAAGTATTTCCATGCTTAGCAATAAACAAAGCTAGTTTGTAACTGGCTTCAGTTTCATTGTTTTTGCTAGCATTCATGTTTTTGAACACATTACTTTGTTTCTCATAGT
Organism: Palaemon carinicauda; assembly: GCF_036898095.1. NCBI lineage: Eukaryota > Metazoa > Arthropoda > Malacostraca > Decapoda > Palaemonidae > Palaemon > Palaemon carinicauda. The sequence continues at coordinate 65,604,701 of NC_090747.1, forward strand.
GGGTAAGTGCTTTCAATCACCTCAACTTTGTCAGCACTATCCTTGAAACCTGATTTTCTTTTGTTTCAAAGTGTGGTTTAATAAACGATGTGCAACACATGACATTTTCGCAGCAGAGAGCACACACAGCTCGATCATTCTGCTGAATAAATAAAAAGACATTTGTCCATGATGACAGAAATAATCGAACATCAAGCTTGATTATTTTCACATTAGCCAGGGTGACAATAAACTAGAAAGATTCACTGAAAGACTCACTGAAACAACAGGGATCGTACTCAGGTAGCTTAACCGAGATCTCAAGGAATTATAAAAGGGACCATACACAGGTAACCAAGCGGACCTGATCAGGGAAATTACTTGATCCTGGATTAAGGCATGCAAAATCATATTTGTGTTGACCATCACATGTAGGAAAGGAAACATAGGTAGATAGATAGATATTTAGAAAACTATAATATTTTCAATCATAAAGTAAATAATGTAAACCATAAACACAAAAGTAATGATGCACAATACTCTCTCTCTCTCTCTCTCTCTCTCTCTCTCTCTCTCTCTCTCTCTCTCTCTCTCTCTCTCTCTCTCTCAGTATTTTTTAGGATTTTTTCTTTGCTCCATGCCATACCATAAACAAGCACTCCTCGTGCCAAGTCTGGCACGCGTGCCATAGGTTGCCGATCCCTGCTTCTGACCACTAACTGAGCTGCGGAGGGAAGCTACAGGCTTCATGACGATACGGAACTTCCAAAGATCAGAATATGCCGTCTTGACCTTCTCTGATAATTACCACCATATCTTAAGGTATGGATACATGAAATTGCGGAATTTAGACCACATGGCCTGCCACAATGCCTAGGGAGGCCATTGTGCGCTGAAACACAACTAAGTAGGAAACCCTGCAAATGCTCTACTGCATCTGCGGGGGTTTCCTACTTAGTTGTCTCAGCGCACAATGGCATCCCTAGGCATTGTGACAGGCCATGTGGTCTAAATTCCGTAATTTCATGTATCCATACCTTAAGATATGGTGGTAATTATCAGAGAAGGTCAAGACGGCATATTCTGATCTTCGGAAGTTCCGTATCGTCATGAAGCCTGTAGCATCACTCCGCAGCTCAGTTAGTGGTGAGAGAGGCTTGTCCTGGGCAGGACGTCGGCAAGTTTAAACGTGGAGTTCACAGCCCGCAGATTTTCAGTCATGTACATTTATCTAATCTAATCTAATATTATTTTTTTTGGTAATGAACTTCAGATCTTCTGTTTTTCCAAAATCAGCGCATACTATTTGCTTATCAGTTGATATTGGATTAAGCATCCATGCTTGTGTCGGTCTGTCCCCATAAAAATAAAAGAGAAAAAACGTTTTGTCAGTAAGAAATGTCTTCAAAACAATTCCAGAGAAGATGAAGGAAAGGAAGTAGAATTTCTGGTATATTTGCTTCTTAAAGGAGCAAAGGAAAACTTTTTTTTGGGGAGAGGATGGAATGTTTATAAGTTGCCACCCCATTTCTCTCTCTCTCTCTCTCTCTCTCTCTCTCTCTCTCTCTCTCTCTCTCTCTCTCTCTCTCTCTCTCTTGCTATTTTACTAATGTTCGAATGTTTATATCATCTTATATTTTAATTCTATAGGGTTTTCAGCATGCCTTTTTATATATTATAGATGTTTTTTTTTCTTCACAATATGCATATTTGATAACTAAGTTTTTTCTTATTGTGAGAAAGAGTGATATATGATATCGAATCAATGTCTCCCTCCTTGTTGATTGCATACCCATGCATTTATTTATCATATAACTAATTTATGTCTGCAATAACAATTTAGTAATTGCAACATACTTATATGTTTATTACAGTATGGTGTTCTGAATAATATAAGTTTTATTATCGTTTCACTTGGAAGACAAACAAAAGATAAAAGTTAACTTATCCTCCTTCGTTCTATTATTAAAAAGTTTACACTTATCTTAGATAAAAATCTAATGGCTATATTTCATAAAAATAATAAGATTAGACTAATTTAGAGAGAGTGAATTTTTAGAATATATGATATTGATGAAAAGAATTTGCTACTCTTTCATATATTCTAGAAAAAGAGAATTAATTCATAGTAAATGATTGATAAGCCAATAAAAAGATAAAAATTCTCATCACTGCCTTCTAGCATTGTCGATGAAAAAAGATTTATAGAAAAACATATGAAGAAAAGTCATACGTATAAAACAGGATTACAAATCAAACAGGAAAGGAAAAATAATGATCATCTGTCAATTTTTTAGGGGCACATGAATATCTCAGGAGGTAAGAAATGCATTTTTGATAAAGGAGTTTGGATAGAAAAAAAAAAAAAAAAAAACGAATTGAGCTAATTATTCGCAGATTTTTCATGGAAAAGAATATGCAGTATTCCGAAATCAGTATGCTAAATTAGGATCTTATAGACATGGTACTCAGAAGAGGAACACACTAATATTTGTTTTGTTTTCTGAATAAGGAATATGATTGTAAGATTGTATCGCGAATATTTGGTAAAACAGGAAAGCTATTTTGTTTTTACCACTAATATTTGTTAAGATAAATCTATATTCTCTATTAGAACATTATTATATTCGATCCTTCTGGATTTCGAACTGAGAACAAATATTTTGATTATTTGTTGCCTTTGAAATTTTAAAATAATTATTTTAAGAAGTATATTATCCTTTATCCATTTGAATGGAATTAATTTGTAATAATGATAAATTGCAACAAGAAACACTTGAGTATGATAGAAATAGAGTTTTATAAATAAATTCCTATTAAATATGATTTTTATTATTATGAACTTAGTCTAATTCCACGAAAAACTGAATGATATATTTAAAAAAGCAACAGAGCAAAACTTTCATTTGAATTTGCATTACATTCTTCATCAAAATTGTTTGATATATAATTCCTTGACCATAAAAATTCCATCGAAGTTTTATTAGAGAGAGAGAGAGAGAGAGAGAGAGAGAGAGAGAGAGAGAGAGAGAGAGAGAGAGAGAGAGAGAGAGAGAGAGAGAGAGAGCGCACTATAATCACTGGAGCAGAATTTAGCAAAAGTTTTGAGCAAAGGCCAAGTGTGGTGGAGTCAGATGTAAACGTCCTCCTTCGAAGGAGGTAGAAAATAACGTCGAGGAGGAGGAGGAGAAGAGAAAGGGAGTGAATGGCCATGTAGAATTTTATTCTTGAATTTAGTGTTGCAGCTTGGTTGATAATGATAATAATATTAGGGATGATAATATCCTAAATTTTAAGACAACCTAATGACCAAATATGCAATTATGTTAGATTTATTTACTTTGTGACGAGCCGAGAGAGGGTTGTGAACTCAAAGGCAGGATGCAATCAACTGAGTATCTTTATTAAAGAACACACTCCTTTATATACAAAACCTCAAGGCAACAGGAAAATACATGTTCGAGAAAATGACAATGTTACATAGGCGACACGCCAACATGTCTATTCTGGTTCTTTTTAGTGCGAGGGAAGAGCGCAGATACAAGCATAATGTATACAAAATAATTTATGTACGATCGTGTGACACATGGTTGGTACAACTTAAATAGGAGTAATTATGTCATTATTGCTGACTATTTGATAAGGTCCCTGGGGAAAAAAAATCACATACTATTGATTAATTAGAATTTCATTCATAACACCGAGAAGTAAGTTTAAGAAACAAGAATATCTTCGAATTTGAATTTTTATAGAAATTATTACACGGAAAAAAAAAAAATAATTACCTTCGAATTGAAAGCCCCTTTTTTCAGGGGTGCGGATTTCATCTCAAGTATTTCATGTATTTGTCTGCAGTTGCAAAAAATATAAAAATCTTTTATCATTTTGGATAAGAACAGCATTCAAGACACTGGCGAGATTACAACTGATGCAATGTTCAGCTAGTATAAAAAGAAGCAGCCAAAAGTCAGGTGCTACTAATAGGATGGGGTGGGGTAGGGGACAGTAAATGTTTTTATGATTTGTTCTTTAACTTGAAGTAAACGAATTCCCATGAAGTGTTTTTAATAGTTTTATTTAAGTAAATTTAGGCTTTGGTCTCTCTCTCTCTCTCTCTCTCTCTCTCTCTCTCTCTCTCTCTCTCTCTCTCTCTCTCTCTCTCTCTCTTATACACGCAGTACACGAACAGATACTGTATGTATATATTATAGATGTATATATAATTATATATATACAAATACTAAAATGTAAAAAGAGAAGAGATGGAGAAGGAGTGGGGTTTTAGGTCTTGGCCATGAACTCAGGAACAGAATTAAAGGAGATCTTCTTCTATCCTTCTGAATTACTTGTGACATACGAGATGCCATGAGGCTCGCCAACCCGCTTCACTGAAGCTAAGCCTAACAGAAAGACAGTCTTGAGAGTTAGATCTCTGTCCGATAACCATCTTAAAGGCTCATATAGATGAGACATAGGAGGCTTGAGAATACGGGTCACCTTCCACTGCAAGAGCCTGAGGTCGTGGGGTGGGCAAGACTGCTTAAATTTCATCATGAGCATAGACAGTTCACACGCTGTGGAAAGGCCTAAATCCTTCGGTTTGAAGACCTGGCTCAAGGCTGATAGTCTTTCACCACTGAGACCGAGAGGAATTTCTCTCGGTGAAAGAAGACAAGAAAATCAGCAGTTAACTCCAGAGATGCTCTAGTCGGAGAGGTATCTGTTCTGTGACACTAGATATCCAGACATCTATTCATTATCTCATGAAAATCCTTTTACTCAAAGGAGATGCTGGATAATGTCGATCTGGGAAGTACAAGGGATTCCACCGAGTGATGATACCTCTGATAGTAGGTTGGCCAGAGCACCAGGCACCCATTGAGATACTACCGCTAGAGAGTTATTGTGTCCTTTGACTGGTCAGACAGTACTGCATAGGATCCTTCTATCTGGTTACGGTTCATTTTCTCTTTACCCACACATACACCGAATAGTCTGGCCTATTCATTACATATTCTCCTGTGTTATCATACACCTGACAACACTGAGATTACCAAACAATTCTTCACTCAAGAGGTTAGCTACTGCAATGTAATAGTTCAGTGGCTACTTTCGTCTTGGTAAGGGTAGAAGGGACTCTTTAACTATGATAAGCAACTCTTCTAGGGGAAGGACACTCCAAAATCAAACCATTGCTCTCTAGTCTTGGGTAGTGCCATAGCCTCTGTACCATGGTCTTTCACTGTCTTGGGTTAGAATTCTCTTGCTTGAGGGTACACTCGGGTACACTATTTCATCTTATTTTTTTATAGTATATATATGAAATATTTATCTTAATTGTTGCTACTGTTCTTAAATATTTTATTTCATTGTTAAATAATTCTCTTATTACCCTGTTTCCTTTTCTCATTGGGCTATTTTTCCAGTTGGAGCCCCTGGGCTTGTAGCATCTTGCTTTTCTAATTAGGGTTGTAGCTTACCAAGTAATAATAATAATAATAATAATAATAATAATAATAATAATAATAATGACAGAATATAGGGGGCTACCTGGATAGTTATCTCTGCAGCCTCGGGAAGGAACATCGAGAGCTCAGGATATCATTCAGCATATGACCATCAAGGAGCCACCATTATCATACTGAGGCCCGAATAGGAAGAAGGGATGAAAGGCATATGGATCCAGGTAGTACCAAGGGTATTGAAAAACATCCTCAAATGGCACTCAAGGACATGAAATGGGGTGACAACACCAGGAATTCCCTGTTCAGCGATGTGGAAAACCACCTAATTGCCAGAGTTTCCTGGGTGTTGTTGATGCGAGTTTCTCTTGCTGGATCAATTTTGCTTCTTGTATAATTAGCTGGAGACCATCTGAATCATTGGCAATGCGATGTTATTTTAACATGTGCTGGCCGTGACCTTATAGAGAGAAGTGTATGATTGTTTATCTGCTGAATGGGACAGGACAGCTTCTTAGATACCTGTTTCATTGTCACTTCCATGTAAATGCCAGGGCAACATGTAGGGCATGTGTACTGGTAGACGATATTTGTCTTCAGTAGGGGTCCTGTACAGGAAACCATCTGGTAATAGGTGACAAGTTCCAGGGCTTTTGTGGAGACCACAATGCTTTTGATCTCATAAAAACATAATTCATTGTATGTTTATCCTTTAGGTAGGTGCTGTGTACACAATTCTTATGAAAAAGATGGATCTTCTCAGTCATGAGTTTTGGGTTAATGCCATCATATCTTCTGTTCAACACACTGAACTTCATAGTCAACATCTCTGTCAGCATATCCATTGATAAGGTTGGCACCTGTTGTGGAACGGGGCCTTCTTTGTAGATATCTCTACAGTAGGAGGGCACAGAGAGCTCCATCTGAGATGGCAAGAGGTGTTGTATAAGGGCTCCTTTAAATATGATCCATACTCAGGGTAAAAATCTCATCTACAGCGATGTTCATATACAGCAAATCAACGTTGAAAGAAGCAGTTACATTGTCACTTGATGTGCTGTTGATGGCCTCCAGAAACTCATATAAAGAAGACATTGTGCCTGGAAGAAACATAGGGGCAAAGTAAACTGCTCAGCTCCTTAGTCAGTTTATATGTTATTGCAGAGGGACATTGTAAATGATGGGCTGGAAAGGAAAGACAGGGTGATGGAATCTCCAGTGGTGTGGACCCTTCCCATGAGGCTGTTTGCCTCTTTCTTTATTTTATCAAATGGGTTTCAGGTACCACAGGAAAAGTGTCTCATCACTTAGTATTCCTTGCATCCTATTGAAGTATTCCTCATTGGTAATGAGGATGAATTATTATTAGTATTATCATTGGCTAGGCTACGACCGTAGTTGGAAAATCAGGATACTATAAGCCCTTATTTCCTTTTCTAGTGAAGAAAATGAATAATTAAATAAATAAACTATATGAAGAGTGAATAGAAAATGTAAAATATCTTAAGATGAGTACAATACTAAAATAGTTGTCTTATATAGATTATGACAAGAGATTTGTGATATTCTGTTCAACATGAAATCATTCGCAGCAAGTTTCACCGAATTAACTCGCTAATTTGGAAGATTATTCCACAATATGGTCATGCATGGAATACAACTTCTAGAATACTATGTAGTATTGAGGTTTATGATGGAAAAGGTGAGACTATTAGCACTAGCTATATACATAGTACTACTTACAGGATGGTACAGTCTGGAAAGATCTGAATGCAAAGGATGGTCAGAATTTTGAAATATATTATGCAACATTCACGAAAGAACTAACTGGACAACGGTACTAGAGATCAATATCCAGATCATCAATAATAAATCTAATAGAGTGCCAGTTTTTGCCCAACAAATTAAGATGATACTCAGCAGCTAATGACTAGACAGTGGAACAATACTCGAAACAAAGTAGAATGAAAGAATTGAACAGTTTCTTCAGATTAGATTAATCATCTAAAATCTTAAAAGACTTTCTAGATAAGTCATTTTATTCCACAATTGAATAAGAAATAGACCTAATGTGTGTCTCCAATGTAAATGCCACAGTTAGTCCTCAATTTTGTGTCATCCCCTTATCAGTATCCCTCATTTACCTCCCCATGTTTAGTGAGGGCTTCGGATAGGAGCATGGGCTGGATGGTTTATGTTGTATTCAGGTCTCTGGGTTGCTGATGCTTCTTGATATTGTACAGGAGTAGCTTAACCTCAACTCTTTTGTCTGTCAATCTTAGCTGAGACACATAGTGACAGGGGCATTCGACACTGAGCTGTCACCATTTATCACCTAGCCAGCAGCTGAAAAGTTTGTAGCCATGAAAGCCCATGTTAATTTTAAAGCCAATTTATTTCAATCTGTCATTTTAATTTCTAAATCATGTATAAACTCTACGGACACTAGACGTCAATTTATCCTTGCAATGCGTCTTTCCAAAGAGGCTGATAAACCACCATGAAAGCCTCATTCAACCATCGTAAACAAGGATTCCAAGTGCTGAGACGTGTCGTGCAGCCTCTTAATCCAACTATTGTATCTGATCGTCTCCTTAGTGATAACAACCGTCCATATTTGGTTGTTTCAATGCATGCTTAGAGGATGAAACAGAATAAAGATTGTTATCCTACGCAGTACTTTTGCAAGTCTGTATAACAACGCCTCAGAGATGTGTTTTTGTTTTCATGGATTGAATAGAATGAAAACACTATTTCATCTGAATATCTTTATTTATATCTTGTGAATGGGACATACTAATCGATATGCTGTTATGTTGTGTATGTGATTGAATGATTGGGTGCTAACAGAGGCACGAATTTAGAGATAATCGAATATAGTTCATTAGGCAGTGTTCAATGACCATTGAATTTTAATATTGAAACCTCCGAGTTTACCGCGGAATTTCAAGAACCTATGCCCCCTTTCTTTTATTAACTTAGAAACATTCACTTTGACATTCCTCATTTCATTGCCATCTGTCATTCCAAGCAATTGAATTTCAAGATCTTCGGAAAACTAATTGTCTTATAGACTGATTTTTTAATTTTCGTTTCTATACTATCTAATTACACTTCTGGATATTTGGTTTTATGATCGAGAATGATGTGTAAAACATCTGCTTTTTCGGCTTCTCAGTAGATATATCAATATTTATAGTCAATCGACTGCTCTATAGCACAGCCAGGATTTCTTTTTCATCTAGATTATCTGTCTACATATTTCATAATTTCTATTGTTCCACAATTCTCAAACGTATACTCACATGGGCAAAGGGATAGACCGAAGCTCAAATGTTCTTGAGATGGAATACGTCATTCCTTTGATTGAATATTTGGATAGATATGCACGCCTCTTCAACTCCCCTCTCATCAGGGTAAGGGTACCATTATAAATATTGCCCGGAGTGCAAATCGTGACCTCTACGATGATTAGGATTTGAAAAATGCCAGACTTTTCTATGATAGTACAACTCTTCCCAAGCAAAAGTAACTATATATATATATATATATATATATATATATATATATATATATATATATATATATATATATATATATATATACATACACACACCCACACACACACACACACACATATATATATATATATATATAAACAAATCATCATCATCATCATCATCATCTACTCTTATTGACACAAAGGGCCACGGTTAAATTTCGCCAGTCGTCTATACCCTGAGCTTTTAAATCAATAATTCTTCATTCATCATCTTCTTCACGCTTCATAGTCGCTAGGCATGTAGGCCAGGGTCTTCCAACTCTTCTAGTGGCTCATGGAGCCCAGTTGAAAGTTTTGTGAATTAATCTCTCTTGGGGAGTGGGAAGAGCATGCCCAAACCATCTCCATTTACCCCTCACCATGATCTCATCCACATATGGCACTTCAGTAATCTCTCTTATAGTTTCATTTTTAATCCTGTCCGGCCATTCAACTCCCAATATTCTTCTGCGGGCTTTGTTCTCAAATCTACAAAATCTGTTGGATACTGTTTCATTGTAATACCACGACTCATGTCCATGGATCTCACTAAACTGATATTATAGCCCGATTTCTGTATCTAGTTTAGGCGATTTGATTACCAAATTTTACTTAACCTTGCCATTGTCTGCTTTTTTCAGTCTTTCATTAAACTTAAATTCTAAAGATCCTGTATTATAGATCATAGTTCCTAAATATTTAAATGATTTTACCTCATTAATCCTTTCTTCTTCCAATGATATTTCATCTTCTATTGCATATTCCGTTCTCACCACCTCTGTCTTTCTTCTATTTATCTTGCACCCAACCTCATGTGATATTTCATGCATTCATGTAAGCAAGCTTTGCAGGTTCTGTGGTGTTCTGCTAATAAGGACAGCGTCATCAGCATACTCTAGTTCAGCTAATATCCTGTTACCAATCCAATCCAGTCCTTTTCCACCATCTCATTCTGTTTTTTGCATTATAGAATCCATTAAGAAGATAAACAGCATAGGTGACAATACATTTACTTGGAGTAATCCACTGTTTACGGGAAATTCATTTGATAGGACTCCACGCTCCACTACCATTAACTTTGCACTTGCTATGCTCATGAACAGACTTAATCAAATTTACATGTTTAAGAGGAACTCTATAATAATGCAGAACTCTCCACAAACTTGGCAAGTGCAAACTATCAACGGTTTTTTCATAGTTCACAAATACCATAAAAAGTGGATTTCCATATTCAGCACATTGCTCTACCATAATATGTCTTAAAAGGAAAATTTAGTCAGTACAATTTCTACATTTCCGAAATCGTGCGTGTTCATCTCTCAGTTTTCCAATAATCTTTCTCTCTAGTCTTTTTAGATTGAGCAGACTGCATATTTTCATGACAACTGCCGTAAGTGTTATGCCTCTGTAATTATTGCAGTTAGTCAGATCTTTTTTTTCCATTTTCCCCAACACTCCTAACTCCAATTCATCAGGTTTTGTCTCTTCATGCCACATTCTACAAAATAACCTTGTAAGTATTCAGAGAGTCACTTCACTTTCGGCCAATATCATCTCAGCAGTTATTTCATTGTATCCGGGGGCTTTCCATCTCTTTAATTTTTGGAGGATAGCTTCGACCTCAAACAAACCGAATTCATCCATAGGCACATCAAAGTCTTCCTCAGCTTCAGGTATATCAATCAAATTATTCCCTTCATATATCTTATTTATGATATCACTAAATTGTTTCATCCAACGTTGCCTTCTTCATGTTCTGCTGTTATAACAGATCAATCTCTCTTTTTTATGGGTACATGCTTATTCTTCTTTGCCCTGGTAGAGTTTTCGTTAATAATCATATATATATATATATATATATATATATATATATATATATATATATATATACACATACTCACACACACACACACACACACACACACATATATATATATATATATATATATATATATATATATATATATATATATATATATATAAACCCTCTATACATACTCTGTGTATTCATAAATGTGTGTGCATGTATTAGTGTGTGTGTAGGTTTAAGCCTATTCATAGAATATATATAGATGATTTCTATATACACAGTATATATATATATATATATATATATATATATATATATATATATATATATATATATATATATATATATATATATATATAATGTATATATATATACACACACACACACACACACACATATATATATATATATATATATATATATATATATATATATATATATATATATATGTAATGTGTGTAAAATTACATGTTTAAATCCATGACCCAAGAGGTCGATGTAGAAGTTAGGAGCGAGTGTGAGAACGCCAAATCAGTCATAAGCAGGATGCAAAAGTCAAGACCAAGCATACCATTTGCAATGCAACATTTTTCATGAAGAGTAAACACAATACAAGCCGTGAGAAAGAGTTGTCTCTCACCGGATCCAGGTGCCTTCTTGTATTAATGTTGTGTTTACAATTTGTCATTAAAGGCTGAGATAACTAACTATACGTTATCATCGATATTGATATTTTAGTTAGTTCTGATCAAGCTGTCATACGGAATGGTCATCCGACCAAACCATTTATACTCCTGTGATGGAGATGTTAATAAACTGTTTTAAAGTAATAAACTGTTTTAAAGTTAAACTTACTTAGACTTATTCAGAAGAAGTAACCTACAAAGTCTAAACATTATAACACATTGAAGAGACATTTGATTGGAACAATAATGTGTGTTTATAACAGTACCACACCAATAATTGGTGGCAGCGTTTAACCTAAATCAACTTTAGTATCAAGAGAATCAGCAGTAATGAATCTACAATTTTGACGACGTATCTACGTCCACCGAAGAAATGAACACATTGAATACCAACAATTAAATGTTATACAAACTGAGGAACTGGATCTTCAATCAACATCTTAAGAAAATGAAGGACTGACATTCAACGTTTATTAAACATTCAAGAATCATATCCAGGAAACACTACGTTAAACATTACAACGGGAAATCGGACCGAAAACATTCACCCAAACATTAAAACTCTCGCAAACCAGTAAGAGAGAGAGGAAATGACGATATCACCCTTCGCCCATATAAACCCAAGCTAAGTACATTTCTTTATTCATTTCAGTTTTAGACAGTGAAGTGTAGTTATCACGAGTCGATCGTCCATTATTGCAGGGGTGAGTTGTTTGCTAATCTTCATTTTTTCTTTCATTAAAGGAAACTGTATTCAACTTCGAATTCTCGTCTAGAATTTTTTTTCTCTCTGTGCTAATTCCGTTTTCTTTCAGAAGTTCTCGGGAAATATCTTTATATTAGTATCATTGTGTTGGGGGATTATGTTATAATCTTTATTGATTAGTGTTTATGTGTTTACGCAGTGGACGTCTGTATTCATATAGAGATTTTGATAGGATTGCAAGGAATCGAAGAGATAAAAAACAATTTAAAGTAAACATGACACCTCCTGTGAGTCCAAGTAACCCCACCCCCGGCCCGAGTAACCCCATCCCCGCTCCCATTGTTACGTTAGTAAATGCGCGATCAGCTATCCTTCCTTTTCAAGGTCGAGTTAATGGCTTCTTACCTCAGAATGTCGATTCATAGATTTCTTCCGTCGACGCCAATTTAAATGCTAAACAAATTATAGACCCATTTGTACAATTACAAGAATCTAAAAGTTTTATAGACTTTTCTAAAGGAGATGCGAGTGCGTACTTGAGGGGAGTTTCATTTCAAGAGGCAGTTACATGGGACGATTTCAAAGTTACGCTACGTGCGGTCTATGGCGGTGAGGAAGCCTTAGATGTAGTTTTAACATTAAGAAATTCACTTAATCAAGCCACTATGACTCAGCTTAATGTTATAGAGAGAGCAGCTCTCATAGCCGATAGGCTAAACGAGTATCAAGATATTTTAGGTAATTCCACTTGGGTTACTAGAGATAACATCTTCGTGAAAGATTTCTTACTATTAATGTATTTAACTTGCATGACACTTAGTTGCCAGAAGCTTTAGTGCGGTGTTTTGATAAAAAGTTAACGCCAGCAAGTACAGAATTGGACGTATATAAACAGATAAAGGAACACATGTCTAAGTGTACTGATCTTGATCCCTTGTTTACACAAGTTTTTGCAAAAAATGAAACAAAGCCACAACAAGTAATCGTAGTTAATAATAGTCAAGTTGCAGGAATGACGTGTTATAAATGCAAACGTCAAGGTCACTTGATTGCAGACTGCAGAACGAGATTCTGTTCGTTACATAATAGTTCAACTCATTCATATAGTCAGTGCTACTCGCATAAGACACAACAGAATCCTTGAAATACACAGTCAATTCCACAGTCAATTCCACAGTCAGTTCCATATGGAAATAAAAAAAGAATCCTCAGTTCTATAAGAAGAAACAGCCAAACGTCAATGTAGTTCAGAATCAAAACAAACAAACAGTTCTTCAAATAACTCTGATCCTGGGCCGTCTAGCCAGAACTCGCAAGGTCAGTCTAATTTTCAGAATGTGCAGAGCAAAGCAAATACCACATAATTAACTCCAGTGGGGAAGAGAGTGAAGTTGGGGTATTCAAATCAACGCCAGTAGTGTTAAATGATCCATTTAATGTTTTATCAGATCATTGTGAGGCAATAGATTTTCTTATGAAACACACGACCGAATCAAATAAATCAGTGCATGCTCCCGTAGATTTGCAACAAATTCACACAATAGTAAGCCAAAGTGAGTTACGACCTACATTATATGCTGTAAATTTAGAACACTGATCCTTTACATTATTTTTTGACTCTGGTAGTCCACGTAATATCATGGATTTGAGGACACATCATTTGTTGTTTTCGAACTTTCCTATAGAGAAGTCCGGAGTTAGGCTCTCGGGTATAGGAAATAATGAATTAAATGTAATAGGCGTAACTCATGTTCAGTACAAGGTCGGTAAGCGCACGTTTGCTGATACATTTGTTGTTGTACAAAACATTGATATGTATCAGCTGTAATTATAGGATACCCGTCTATGGGTAATCAAAACATTATATTAGCCCCTGCCAAGCACGGCATGTATATCAAAGGAAAATTCTATAAGTCTTCTAATACCTTAAAATCAGTTTTGGATTAAAAGGAGACAACAAATAAAACAGTAACGTACGTTGAAGAACCAATAACTTGTCTCATTAATAAAGAAATAATATACGCGACCCAACAGAATTCTCGTTCACCCGTAATATCATCTTGCATGCAATCTATCGAGCCGAACGTACCTTCGAATTTAATAGTGCAAATAAAGAAAATGTTACCGGGATCTGAAATATTAATCCTTTCCGACACTTTGAAAACTAACGGATTGTCCGTCACACAAGCTATTTATACAGTAGGCTCACATCAACAATGTAATATTGAAGTCTGTAATCATTTAAATACCACTTTAGTAATTCACAAAAATCAACAAATCTTGGATGTAGAAGTTTATAAACATCATATTCTTACCGTCGCTGAAATCAACCACGCTCAATCAGTTGCGGATGAATCCCTTTTGCAATCTATTAAAGATAAAATCAATAAAGACATTCAAGAAGAAAAAATTCAGCAGAAATTATTTGGACTTTTAACTGAATATCATGATGTTTTTCCCACTACGGATGGATCCTTAGGAAAAACAGATGTTATCGAACATCAAATAAGGTTAAAGGACAAGCAGAAAATTATCTATGTACCCTCGTACAGACTCCCTATGAAATTCCAGAATGAAATAAATGATGAAGTAGGTAAAATGCTAGAAGAAGGAGTCATTAGGAAATTGAACAGCACTTATAATTTTCCATTAATAGTTGTACCGAAAAAAGATCGAACATGGCGTATCTGCGTAGATTTCCGTCCGTTGAAATAGGAAACGATCCCTGATCGATTCCCAGTGCCATGTACTGACGATATTTTATCTTTGTTAGGTCAGAATAAATATTTTACCAGTTTGGACTTACATAAAGGCTTTCACCAGATATCCTTAGAAGAAAATAGTATCCCATACACAGCCTTCAGCACAGCCAGGGGACATTATGAATTTTTACGTATGTCTTTTGGTTTACGTTGTGCTCCCATAACATTTACAAGAATGATTAACATAGTGTTTGGAGACTTGCTAGGGGATATATTGCATGCATATATGGACGACCTTGTAATCTTTTCCAATACCTTAGAAGAACATCTACGTAAGCTAGAACTAGTACTACAGAGACTAAGACAACATAACTTAAGGGTAAAGATTAGTAAATGTGAATTTTTCAAAACAGAATTAGTCTATTTGGGTTTTACGGTGTCTAGCCAAGGTCTTAAAGTAGTCCATGATAAGGTGTCGGCTATCCGTAACTTTCCGATACCTACTAATGTCAAGGGAATACAGCAATTTCTGGGGTGTAGTGGATATTACAGGCGTTTTATACGCAATTATTCAATAATAGCCGCTCCCCTAACTGATCTTACAAAGAAGGGCGTAGATTTCATATGGTCTGAGCAGCATCAACAGGCGTTTAATACCTTAAAAGATGAACTGTGTAGTTCTCCTATCTTAAAATTTCCTGACTTCGGTAAGGAATTCTTCATTACAACAGACGCCTCAGACTTAGGAGTAGGAGGGGTATTGCTTCAGCAATATGATAAACAATTTTTCCCGATAGCTTTTTATTCTCAAAAACTGAGAACTTCCGAAAGTAAGTATGCAGTAATAGACAAGGAAAGACTAGCTATTGTTAATTCACTAGTGCATTTTAAGTTCATAATATACGGTTATCCCATCAAGGTTCTTACTGATCATAAACCACTAATCGACTTCTTTAAAGGCTTTAGTCACAGCCCCAAACGAACTCGGTGGCAATTGATCATTCAAGACTTTGGCGCGAGAATCGGGTATTTACCAGGGAAAGCAAATATCCTTGCTGATGTGTTATCACGCAACCCCGTGTCATCTTGTACGGAGCCATTAGCTGAATTAATAGATATATCAACATCCATGTCTATTGTTAAAACTGTATCTGAACAGGAAGATCTGGGCTGGAGCGCTGAATTATTACATACTGAGCAAAGAAAAGATCAGAAATTAGAAAAAAATTATAAATGCTTTGGATGGAAATCGTAAGGAAAGGGAATATATGAAGTATACGCAGCAGGATTATATAATCAAAGACAATATTCTGTGTAGATCCGTGACAAGGAAATCCCGCAATACACCACATGTGACTAACGACCAGGTAGGGGTACCAATCTCACTTATATCCACTGTCCTAAATTGGTTGCATGCAAATCCATTGCATGGACACCCGGGGTTCTCCATAATGTCACAGAAAGCCAAATCATAGTTTTATTGGCATACGATGCTTACAGATATAAAAAAAAACACATAGCTAATTGTCGCACTTGTCAGGAAAACAAAGGGCACACGAAAACACCTGTCAGCCTAGGGGCTTATCCCGTGCAAAATCAACCCTTTGAAAGGGTACATTTAGATTTATTAACAGGATTTTACGAGTCAGACAGAGGAAATAAGCACCTCTTAGTAATTGTAGATGCTTTGACTCGATATACAGAACTGATAGCGCTTAAAACTAAAAAACTGCGATTGAATGCGCTATGAAGTTTTACGAGTGTTACATTTGTAAACATGGAATTCCACACGTGATAATCTCAGACTCGGGTGGAGAATATAATAATCATTTCCTTACCTCATTGTGTGAATTCCTTAGCATAAAGAAAATCAATACCATGATATATCACCCAGAGTCGAATGGGCTAGTGGAAAGAGCGAATAGGAAGGTTTTAAACATATTAAGATTAACACTAGGGGGATCAGACCCCAACTGGGATATTGCCATACCTGCGGTACTAAATACTCTGAATCACTCATATCATATATCAATTAAAATGTCGCCGCACGAGGCATTGTATGGTACCCCAGTTAGAACGCCTTTCCATGTATTAACGCCTACAACTAATTTATCAAATTCTTTAAAAGAATGTATAAATGCAAGCAAAATTCGTTTTGATATCCTTCGAAAGAATTTAGAAGAATCAAAAATCATAATGAAAAGGAATCATGATAAAATAGCGAAGCCAACTAAAATATATACCGTGGGTGATAATGTATACATACAGGTAAATGTATGTAAAGGACTCAATTATAAACTAACACCTAAGTTTGAAGGCTCATTTAGCATTTTGGAAACATTAACGGCCAATAGATTTAGAGTTCAAAACGTATCCCACCCCATTGATGAAAGAATTGTACCATTGGCTCACATAAGAAATTTTAATAAGAGAGAAGGAAGTGAGGGATTTTTTTTTTTTATCTATGAATACAGGAATAATTACATATATTTTTCTCGTTACAGGTTTCCAAGATGAAGTTTTTATTTTTAGGAGTGATATTGTTTGCTCAGACATTTTTCTTGTGTGGGAAGAGCTCTAAAACTAAAAGTATAGATTTTAAATAAGGCACTATAGTAGAGAGACAAGAAGACGTTTTTATTACATCAAGTAACATAGTTATAGAAGTACGCATGCAAGCAATTTTTCTTCCAGTAAATGACGTCACTAGCTTAAAGAGCACCATTTCAAGGTTTGCTGCTTCATTAAATGAAATGCACAGAAGACACTTTCCTTTTAATACAGAGAGTTCACTTGCACCGACAATAAAAGTTGCAGAGATGCTATCCGACGACTTGCAAAATAAGACTTACGAGGCAGAATCTTTGGCTCGTGACCTTTTGATGTGGACAGTAAGACACATTAACCTTGAAAACGTAACCCGTTTATTTTTGCTGCACTAAACATCTTTGGATCTGTTGCAAGTTTAGGCTTAGGGATTTCAAATCGTCTTAAGAATAGTAATCAAAATAAGAAAATTGAGTTTTTGACTCATGAAAATGAATTAATTTTATCAGAACTAAGGAATCACTTAGCTTCAATCAATCAAATTATGAGTTTGGTGAACGAACATTCTAGTAATATTAGTCAGATTATGGAAGTACAAGACTTGTTGGCAACGTTAACGTATTATAATTAAAAAATAGATCATATCCATAATAGAATTGCAAATTTCATTGAGAAATCAAAAGACTATGTGGAAGCTATTACGTTAGCGACTAAAGGTGTACTGTCACCGCATTTGTTGCCGATAGAAGACTTAACGTTAATTATGGAGAACGGACGGGAGAAATTAGGTTATATTCCTTTGTTAGACGCACATAGGTTAGAATTTTATTACAGCCTAATTACAGTAAGCATTGAAAATTACAGGATTATGATTACAATTCCCTTTGATTCTTCCGATGCCTGGCAATCTTACAGGATATCACCATTTCCGACTTTTATGACGAATAACTCAAACCCAGTAATATCCAGTTTGACAGGAACACGTATTGATTTCCCCGGACAAGGAAAGACTTAAATAAATTAACTCACTGTTCAGACGCAATGAATAAAAAAATATGTACAGCTGACTTCTTTGAATTCCATAAAAAATCAATGGATTCATGCGAGTTAGGTATAGTGCTAGACGGTGCTCTCTCCCATACACATGAAAATTGTCTGAAAAAACTTTATCCCTTTGACGATAATAAGTTCAGTTGCAGACTGAACAACGGCTCGTGGATACGATACGACAAGGCCGGCTTCAATGTATCATGCCCGGACGGATCCACGTCCTATTCCCAAATCTTCGTTGCAGCAGATGGTTGCATCGGTACGTCCACGAATTACACGGTCCGAGGAATTAACACTATCATCAGAGAACGGGCCTACTTCGCGAATTTCACGTGGTCGACTACAATCCCATCTTCAACTCTCCCATACAACGCACAAGTGGCTAAGCGGTTGATGAAATTAACCGAGATGGACCACCCGTCACTGACTTATGCAGATCTTCGTTTCTACGTGTTACTAGCAGCAATCAGCGTTACAGTGATGATATTTATCGCCGTTAACATCTTTGTTTGGTGTAGGTTAAGGAAAAATAAGATGGAGATCAAACAGAACGTTTTGCCATGTCCAGACAAAACTCCTTATTTGTTTCAATTTAAAGCCGTTTGAAATTGGCTCCTTCATTCACTTAAAGGAGTAAAATTGTCTTGGAAAAAAGTGTTGTGCACGAAAAGCGGTCAGTACGCTAGTAATATGTAGTTGAAGAGACTCTAGAACATTTTCATTTTAAAAACATTTTAAAAACATTTAAAATATAAATCATTTTCTGGGCATCTAATAAAATATATAAGCCCTAAATGTTAAAATAAAGAATTTATGGGCATCTAATAAAATACATAAGCCCTATATATAAATCTATATATATATATATATATATATATATATATATATATATATATATATATATATATATATATATATATATATATATATATATATATATATATGAAACCGTGGTGCGTGTACGTACCAGGAATTCGTGTTTGTGCACTAAAATTATATCTTTACCAAGGTAACAAATATTTTTTATTAGTTACCGTATTATAATAATCTGTATTTTTGACAAAGGTGACAACTATTCTTTACAAGTTACCGAATCATATGTACATCATTATTTTTTTTTTGGTACCATATCATCATTTGCTAGCAATGTACCATATATATGATCTGTATTTTCCATGCATTTTTCTTTGTTTTTGACAATATCTGTTAGGTATGTATTTTTTTTTTTAAATGTACCTATTTGAACATTCATCCTTAATCGTTTGTTTATGGCTAAAGTTAAAAAAAAAATATATATATATATATATATATATATATATATATATATATATATATATATATATATATATATATCCAGTCACACTCCTAGTAAACATATTTTGAACGTGTTATTAGAGTTCAATTAATTGAAGGTAGCTGACCGAGCTAATGTAATGTGTGTCAAATTACATGTTTAAATCCATGACCCAAGAGGTCAATGTAGAAGTTAGGAGCGAGTGTGAGAACGCCAAATCAGTCATAAGCAGGATGGGAAAGTCAAGACCAAGCATACCATTTGCAATGTAACATTTTTCATGAAGAGTAAACACAATACAAGCCGTGAGAAAGAGTTGTCTCTCACCGGATCCAGGTGCCTTCCGGTATTAATGTTGTGTTTACAAATTTGTCATTAAATGCTAAGATAACTAACTATACATTATCATCGATATTGATATTTCAGTTAGTTCTGATCAGGCTGTCATACGGAATGGTCATCCGGCCAAACCTTCTATACTCCTGTGATGGAGACGGTAATAAACTGTTTTAAAGTTCAACTTACTCAGACTTATTCAGAAGAAGTAACCTACAAAGTCTAAACATTATAACACATTGAAGAGACATTTGATTGGAACAATAATATGTGTATTTATATACATATACATAATATATATATATATATATATATATATATATATATATATATATATATATATATTATATATATATATATATATATATATATATATATATATATATATTATATATATATATATATATATATATATATATATATATTTATATACAGTATATACATTATATATATAAATATATATATATATATATATATATATATATATATATATATATATATATATATATATATATATATATATATATATATATATATATATATATATATATATACATATACATACATATATATATATATATATATATATATATATATATATATATATATATATATATATATAATGTGTTTGTGTGTGTAAAGAATATGTATGAAATAGATATACAATAAGTAATTTTGATAACTATTTTCATCCCACCATGCATTGTAATGAAAATAAAAAAAACTCCTCCTCTTTGTAATTTTAACTCAAATTCAACATTGAAGGACTTCCCTCAATGGACCACACAATGTATGAATAATTTGATTTCAATATTTCTTCTTGTCTTTTTTTTTTTTTTTGCTCTCCTAAAAATAGATAGTTCATATCTTAGTCGACATTGTGCTTTTTATGTCCTTTACATTTTATCTCAATTCTATTTTCATATTTAGGATTAGTTGATGTTTCAACTGCCAGCCATTCTTCAGTGATTGACTGATTTGTTTACTTATATTCTTAACTGACATCATCTGTGCATATTACCACAGATTAGAGCAGCTTTCCTTTCCCACCATTGTTACTCGTCTAGCCTTAACTATCATCATTTTCTTCATCGGCTTATTATTAATTTTAATTTTACCTTTGACAAAAGCGGATACATATCCTCTTAATATACTGTCCCCATTATATTTCTGTCGGATCCTTTAACACATCTTTCTCTGTTATCTTTTGCCGTGTCATCGTTCAGGGTGAAAAGGTTTTCATTTATTAATGTTAACCTCTTCTATATCTTCATTATCTATGTCACTCTTCACGTTTTCATCATCTGAGAAAAAGGAGACTATTTGATTCATTATCAAAATCAAGGTTCAATTTAGAGGCTTTGTTATCGACGTTATACTCATCAAAGAAAAAAAGAATATCTGTTAGAATGATCATCATTATCAAGGCTTAATTTATTAGCCGAATATGTAAGATTCAAGAAAAGAAATATATATTAGAATCATCATCATCATCACCTAAGTTTATTATAAGATATCTTCTTTTCGACCCTTTGCCCATCGCCATCACTCTTTGTAATATCATCACCAAAGAATAAATTACATTTGTTAAAATCTTTATCATCACCATCATCCTCATCATTACAATGGCACTCTTCTTTATAATAATGGAGTTTACATTACAGCGCTCTGATTTATGAAATACCTTTAAGGGTCTTTATCATACAAGTTTCTGAACAGCTATAAAGAAATTCAGGCATCATTCGGAAAATATACGAGCAGGGAAGCCATTGAAGAATATTGGGAGTGTTCGGTTTATTAAATCATATCGGTTTTTATGTCGGTCGATTTCCTTGATTTTCCCAAATGGCGAGAGAAGAATTGTTTCTTACTTATATTATTCTTTTTGAGAAATGGTGTGGCAAAAGCTAAGGTTATTCGAAAAGGATAGGTTTAGTAGGTATTAGGTTAGCCAGGGCACCAGCCACTCGTTGAAATACTACCGCTAGAGAGTTATGGATCCTTTGACTGAGCAGACAGTACTACTGTACATTGGATCATTCTCTCTGGTTACGGTTCATTTTCCTTCCCCCTACACATACACAGAATAGTCTGGCCTATTCTTTACATATTCTCCTCTGTCCTCATACACCTGAAAACACAAAGATCACCAAACAATTCTTTTTCTCTTAAGGGGTTAACTACTGCACCATAATCGTTCAGTGGCAACTTTCCTCTTGGTAAGGGTAGAAGAAACTCTTTAGGTATGGTAAGCAGCTCTTCTAGAAGAAGGAAACTCCAAAATCATATCATTGTTCTCTAGTCTTAGGTAGAGCCATAGCCTCTTTACCATGGTCTTCCACTGTCTTGGGTTAGGGTTCTCTTGCTTGAGGGTACACTCGGGCACAATATTCTATCTCATTTTTCTTCCTCTTGTTTTGTTAAAGTTTATATAGTTTATATAGGCAATATTTATTTTAATGTAGTTACTGTTCTGAAAATATTCTATTTTTCCTTGTTTCCTTTCCTCACTGGGCCATTTTCCCTGTTGGAGCCCCTGGGCTTATAGCATCCTGCTTTTCCAACTAGGGTATGTAGCTTAGCAGGTAATAATAATAATAATAATAATAATAATAATAATAAAGCCTTATCCTAGTTAATGTTGATTTGAATGTGACTTTTCGATATGACCCTAAATATCGAAATATTTTATTTCAGATGATTTTGTTTTTGTAGACCAACGAAGTAAACCTCACAACCTAAACGACGTACTAATTTTACCTCTTTATATTGGTGCCATTTATCAGGTGGTAAGAACTCACCCATTTAACTTAATCTACTACAATATTTCTGAAAAGTTATCATTTATTTTCATTCTACACTTGATTCGTACAATTCATCATGCTTTCATGAAAGTCGTCGCGTCGGGGGAGATGCTCCATCATTTTCCATCAGCGAATTTCTATTGGTAAATGTCATGTGGTCATATTTAGGCTCTCTAGATAT
This sequence comes from Palaemon carinicauda, assembly GCF_036898095.1. Classification (NCBI taxonomy): domain Eukaryota; kingdom Metazoa; phylum Arthropoda; class Malacostraca; order Decapoda; family Palaemonidae; genus Palaemon; species Palaemon carinicauda. The sequence goes on from NC_090747.1 coordinate 65,627,799, forward strand.
GCCATGTTCCCTTGAACAGTTCACCTTTGACATCTGAGGGCTTTCCGAACAGTGACACACACACAGCACACACAAACATACGAACTCTAGTATTTTGTAACGCAGATACGAAGGTATTGAAATCTGGGGTAAACCCATCTCTCTCTCTCTCTCTCTCTCTCTCTCTCTCTCTCTCTCTCTCTCTCTCTCTCTCTCTCTCTCACTTCAAATGCATTCCTGTTATTTGACCTGAGGGTGAAATCTTTTTCCCTTTGTGGTGGTTATGGTGAGGGATTTTCTTTATCTTTCCGTTGATTGTTGGTGGCATAAGATCTCTCTCTCTCTCTCTCTCTCTCTCTCTCTCTCTCTCTCTCTCTCTCTCTCTCTCTCTCCCTTCAAATACATTCCTGTATATTTGACCTGAGAGTGAAATCTTTTTCTCTTTGTGCTGGTTATGGTGAGGGATTTTCTTTATCTTTCCGTTGATTGTTGGTGGCATAAGATCTCTCTCTCTCTCTCTCTCTCTCTCTCTCTCTCTCTCTCCCTTCAAATACATTCCTGTATATTTGACCTGAGAGTGAAATCTTTTTCTCTTTGTGCTGGTTATGGTAAGGGATTTTCTTTATCTTTCCGTTGATTGTTGGTGGCATAAGATCTCTCTCTCTCTCTCTCTCTCTCTCTCTCTCTCTCTCTCTCTCTCTCTTGTTTGTAAGGAAATACGTACTCTTTGTTTCTTGACCTCTATCATTGTCATTTGTTATGGCGCAACTAAATTTCCTTATTTCCATTCCTCACAGGGCTATTTTTCCTTGTTGAAGCCCTTGGGCTTATAGCATGTGGCATTTCCAACTAAGGTTGTAGCTTAGCTAATAATAATAATAATAATAATAATAATAATAATAATAATAATAATATTGTCGTTCCCCATCCGTGATGTCGTTAAGACTCTCTCTCTCTCTCTCTCTCTCTCTCTCTCTCTCTCTCTCTCTCTCTCTCTCTCTCTCTCTCTCGTTGAATTTTGTTATACAGCCCGGTTATTTGCGTGTATGGTCTGGTAGTTCGCAAACTTTTTACTAGTGGTAATTATACTTTAGTTAGCTGTTCTAAGAGTCGAGGGTGCAGCCTATGGATCCGAGCTGTGCTACTTTTATTTTGTTGTTGTCCTTATACTTTTGTATTTTTGTTTTGTTTGTTTCTTTGTTATAACTGTGGTCTCTGTCTCACTGTTGTTTTATTGTTATGGTGTTGTCATAATCCTTGTTATTGTTCTTGTACTTCATTTCATTTTAGGCGGTTGCTTTTTTTACTCGATTTGCTATCTTATTTAATTTTTAATTGGTCGCCTCTATTTCACTTCGACATTTTTGTGTAACATTTTCGACTTCTCTCCTGGCTCCTGCGTTTTCTCTTCCGACAATATTATTTTCCTATTTTCTTTCTGTTCTGTTCTATTCTCTCTCCTCTCATATTTCTCTTTTTTTCCTAAATATTCATCTCCCATCGTTTTGATTAATTTTCCTTTCCCTAAAATATCTGAACCTCTTTATTTTTCTTTCCATTCTAACCTAATCCTTTCCTCCTCTTATTTATTATCCCTTTTTACATTACTTTATTTTTGTTTACTTTGAATACTTTATATTCTCCCTGTCATTCTCCATTGCACAAAATCCCTGAAAGCTTTGACGCTAGATAATCATAATCAATCAAACAATTTATCAACTTGACCAAATGAACGACAAAGCGCACCCGGCTAGGATTCCCACAAGAGTCGACACTGTCTAGACTAGAGAGTTTAATTGGGTAAAGTTTAGTCGATAGTTCGTGAGCAGCAATGGCCTACAGGATTGGGAAATGAATCGGGCATCGTTGGACTTCATAAAAAACAGCTTTATTTCAGCGATAAATGAGCCATATCCAGTCATTTATGTGACTGTTATGCGAATTGAATACACATGAATTATAGGTAGTGGGAGACACGGATATTTAAGCGAAGAAAAAGGAAGTTATTGAATGTAAATTATTGTCTGTTTATGTACGGTGTATTGCATTTATGCATGCATGTTCTAGTCTCTCTCTCTCTCTCTCTCTCTCTCTCTCCAAACGAAGAAACAATGTGGCATTTATTGGCATTTCGGGGCATCATTGGTACCACACAGTATTTTAGAAATATCTCTCTCTCTCTCTCTCTCTCTCTCTCTCTCTCTCTCTCTCTATATATATATATATATATATATATATATATATATATATATATATATATATATATATATATATATATATATATATATACAGTATAACGGATTTTGAGCGAAGCGAAAAATCTATTTTTGGGTGGGATGGCCATGTCGTCCTGATGGGAGGTTCCTTCAGTAGTTTCCTTAGGGTATATATGACTACAGTAGATATTCCCAGAGAATTAAACTAAAGGTTTCACAGAATTCTAACTTCTGGCACGAGTACCCTAAAGGTTTCCCTCTAGGATATCGTATATCAACAGGGCACGCATGCATTAACACGCCACATGGCTATCTGCACCCCACATAGCGTTTACGCTTCGAGGGGGAAAGGTGGCGAGATAACTGAGGAGCCGCTCCAAAGTTACCCTCCTTTGTTACTGTTACGGTACTCACAACATAAACAAACAGCGGCCATAGCTGTCCGCCATACTGTGTGACGTCACGTCCGTCCTCATTCCGAAGTCCAGCTTTCTACCGGCATCCGCGATACAGTATAGCAGGTAGGGGCCTGGCAGGCTGAACTGGAACAGTCGGGCGGATCCATCAGGACGACATGGCCATCTCACCCAAAAATAGAATTTTTGATCCGTTTTTTGGGCTCAAGCCTGATGGAAGTGTACCAGAGAATTAATGTATCGTGGATTTTTTCCCCATTTCAAGGGCATTCTACTTTGACTAATATTTCTGCGGTATGGTGACCGAAGAGACTGTGACATCTCCGTTAAATGTCACTACCAGTGGCATTACAATGACCTGGCTTCCAGCCCCCCTGGCAGGGAAGTCCTAATTGGACAAGAGGAACATCTCGAAGTAACCTGACGAAGATACACTCACCTGGATGAAGAGATCGTGCCGGTCTCGAAGACAGATAGGAAGGTTAAATATTTGTGTAGGAACAAATTTATACCATTAGGCGAGTGTATATTAGGCAGTAGGTATATTTATTATAAATAACCATAGAAATAGGAGCAAATAAAACAATAACAGCAATTTATTTTCATATGAAAGATAGGAGCGAAATAAGACGCGTATGGTAAATAAAATAATTATTTTATTTGAAAATTGCATGGAATTATGGAAAATTATTTACAATAACAATATCGGATAATAGACATAGATTTTCAGTAAGACGGTGATGTGGAATCTGAAAGGGAAATATTTTGCCTTTAAGCACAAGTTCCCGGGGGAACGCCAGTCTTTAAAATCATTATACACTTCATGTCCATGAACATGTGGCACATATGTAAGAATCTATGTCACTTCACCTTGATGAAGAACAGTCTATTAGTGACACTAAGTGTCCTTTGAAATCACTATGTATCGCACTAGGGTCAACAAAGGCACCCGTTTGAGTTAAAGTCCCGAAGAAAAAAAAGAAAAACACACTGTTCTACGCAGCACTAAACAGCCGGTTTCATCACACTACCTGCTGCTACCACGAATCATTTTATTTCGTGCACCTGCTTCGCATAGTGTTTGAAGAATACTCTAGGTGACCTCCAGCCTGTGAAGGATCGGAGGCTTTCAAAATCCATTTCTTGGAAAAAGTTCAGGGAAGAGGCGACTTTCCTAGGATCATGACCTACGGGTGTACTGTCAGGATCCGCTCTGCGAATAAAAAAGGTGATTTTCACTCTTAGTTGTTTTAGTGACAGGTCACTACCCGAAGTTTCTCCTTTAAAGAGTTGTCCTCCGCCAAAGTCTGAAGTTCTTTGAAGATAGACCTTAAGGCTCTCCACTGGGCATAGAGAGACATCTTCCTTCAGGGGGCAGATAATCCAAGGGCCCCATCTTTTGGTAGGAAGTTCATTTTTAGCGAGAAACATGGGGTCGGGGAAGAGAGTAAGTTCCCCCGTGTCGGCGAACTGTATCTGGCCCTCTTCTCTTGATAGTGCCACTATTTCACTGACTCGGGCTCCCGAGGCGAGAGCAAAAAGGAAGATCACTTTTTGAGTCAAGTCTTTCAGAGGGCAAGATTCATTGTCCAGGTTAGAGGCAAAATGGAGCACCTTATCCAGGGACCAGGTGACGGGTCTCGGTGGAGGTGCTGGACGGAGTCTAGCTCACGCCTTCGGGAGTTTATTGAAGATTTCGTTGGATAAATCTATTTGGAAGGCATACAGAAGTGGTCTAGTCAAGGCCGATTTGCAGGTGGAAATCGTATTGGCTGCTAAGCCTTGTCCATGAAGGTGAATAAAGAAGGACATGCAGAAATCTATAGAGATTTCCGTAGGGTTTTTCGCCTTGACGAAGGATACCCACTTCTTCCAGGATGATTCATATTGCCTTCTGGTAGACTTTGTTTTGTATTTCTCTAGGAAGTCTAAACTTTTCTTCGAGATCCCAAACCTTTTCTTCCCGGCTAGGGAGAGAAAATCATGAGATGAAGGTCTTTGACTTTCTTTGATGAAGCGAAGACAGTCGACTTCTGCACCTGTTGGGAGAGAACTGGGCCCGGCAGGGGGATCAGCTTGGGCTGTAGCTCCAGGACTAGGGGAAACCAGTTGCTCCGAGGCCACTTGGGAGCCACTAGGGATGCTGTCCCTTTGAAGGTTCTCAGTTTGGAGAGGACTTTCAGCAGAAGGTTGGGTGGAGGGAACAGGTAAATCTTGGACCATCTGTTCCTGTCCAGGGACATGGCGTCCACTGCTTCCGCTTTGGGGTCCTCGTAAGGGGCCACATATCGAGGAAGTTGCTTGTTGTCGCTCGTTACGAAGAGGTCGATCTGTAGTTCCGGTACTTGACGAGAGATAAAGGAGAATGATCTTGCGTCTAGGGACCATTCTGGCTCTATGGGGCTTGTCCTTGATAGAGCGTCCGCCATCACGTTGCGGAATCCTTGTAGGTGAACTGCAGATAAGTGCCACTTCTTCCTGTCCGCCAGGCGGAAGATGGATAATAGCACCTGGTTTATGTGGGGCGATCTCGAGCCCTGACGGTTGAGACATCTGACTACTACCGAGCTGTCCAGAGTTAGACAGATGTGTATCGAGGGACGTGGGGATAATTTCTTCAGGGTGAGAAGAACCGCCATGGCCTCCAAGATGTTGATGTGAAACGTCTTGAATAGGGGAGACCATGTTCCTTGAACCTGTCGTTGATGGGAGTGACCCCCCCAACCCTCCAGAGAGGCGTCAGTGTGGATGTTGATCGATGGAGGCGGAGGTTGAAGAGGGATGGATCTTTTCAAGTTCCTTACTTCTGACCATTGTCTTAGAAGGGAGTGAAGCCTGTTCGGTAGGGGTCTCTTGAGATCTCTTCGAGCGATGGATGCGTTTCGTCACCAGACTCCTGAAGCATCCTTTAGCTGTGCTCGTAGCACTGGGTTTGTCACTTAGGCGAACTGTAGGGAGCCGAGTACTTGCTCCTGCTGTCGCCTTGAGATCCGTTTGGATTTGAGAAGTCTTCTGACAGACCCGGCTATTTCTTTCCTTTTCTTCAGTGGGATGGAAAGGTGGTGTGACTGAAGATTCCAATGGATTCCTAACCATTAGAACTTCTGAGCTGGAGCGAGGCGAGACTTCTTGGTGTTTATCTTGAAACCCAGATGTTCCAGGAACTGGGTCACTTTGCTTCAAGCTCTCAAACATTCTTCTGGCGATGTCGACCAGAACAGCCAGTCGTCGAGGTAGGCCATCACTTGGACGCCCTGAAGGCGTAGCTGGTGGACGATTGTGTCTGCTAGCTTGGTGAAGATTCTCGGAGCCACATTGAGCCCGAAGGGCATGGCTCTGAAGACGTAGCTTCTTCTTTGGAGCCGGAATCCTAGGTAGGAGGAAGCGTGGTGGTTCATTGGGATGTGCCAGTAGGCGTCCGCCAGGTCTATTGAGACCGTGTAGGCCTTGTGAGGCAGTAGGGCTCTTATTTGTTGAAGAGTCAGCATCTTGAATTTGTTGTTCGCAATGAACTTGTTGAGGGGGAACAAGTCAAGAATGACTCTGAGCTTGTCTGAGTCCTTCTTGGGAAAACAAAATAGTCATCCTTGGAACCTGGTGGACTTTACCCTCTTGATCACCTTCTTGTTCAAGAGTTCTAGGACATATTCTTCTAAGATGGGGGTTGAAGGCTGGAAGAATTGGTTGAAGGTTGGAAGTGGTTGCGTCCAGCTTCAACCTAGTGCCTTCTTGATGATGCTGTGTGCCCAAGGATCGAAGGTCCAATGATCCTGAAAGTGGCAGAGTCTTCCTCCCACCAGAAGCACTTCATTGCTTCTGGTTTCCCGAGGGTTTGCCACCTCGGCTGCTAGCTCCCCTTCCTCCTCTGCCCCTGGAGGGGCGGCGAGAGGAGTCTCTGCCGGAGCCTCTACCTCTGGGACGAAAGGTAGTGGATGGTCGTTCATAGGCAGGGGTGAAGACCGGTGATTGGGACACCACCGGCTGGGGGACCAACTGAAAGGTCTGTTGTGGTTGTGCAACCACTTGGGGAGTAGCGGGAGCCGGAAACTGGCGTTTGGGTTGATGCTGCTGGAGTCTTGGTTTGGAAGATTTCCTCTTAGGCTGAGGGCCTTCTTCCTGAGAGGATTTCCTTTTGCGGGACATGCCCCACTTATTGAGAAGGTTCGGCTCTCAGAAGCGGCTTTGTCCATGATCTCTTTCACCAGAGCTGTTGGGAAGAGATGTTTGCCCCAGATGTTGGAGGAGATTAGCTTCCGGGGTTCGTGTTTTACTGCCGCGTTGGCAAACACGAATTTTCTACAGGCTCTCCGGGCCTTGATGAAGCTATACAAGTCCTTCATCACAGTCACTAGGTGGGTCTTCGCGAGAACCATATACAAATCTGGAACCCTAACGTCCCCGGCCATGACTTCAAGCTGAATTTGATGAGACAGGGAGGCAGCTAGTCTCTCCTTGGTCTCCTGCTCCCGACGAAGAAGGTGGTCGTTCAGCTTCGGAAGATCCTCGTTGAACTAACGGCTAGCCGTGTCAGGTTCCAGTTTTCCGACCGTGAAAGTAAACTGGATATCTTTCCAGAATCTGTCGTCGGGAGGAAGGGCGAGGGGGAGAGGCCTACACTCCTCAGGGTAGGGCAGGGCTTTCCTTCCTCCACCGCCTTCATGACCGTATGAAAGGCCTTTTCTACAAAGGGAAAGGTCGCAGTAGAGGGAGCAAGAAAGAACGGGTGTTTCTTGCTCAATGCCAGCATGGCTTGGGCTTTCGAGTGATCGAACACGATCACTTCTTTTGGTTCGGTCTCTTCCTTGCAGGCCGGTTCGGACCTGAGCCGGACGTAACAGTCCGGGTAAGCCTCAAAGCTGGGGAAGAATTCCACTTCTTCCAAGAGGATGGACCCAAGCCTATCATTGATGAAGATCTTGCCAGTTGTAATTGGCATATGCTCGGCGTACCTCCAAGGGTTAGACTCCGAGCAGGGGGGAAGATCCTTAACCGAGATCTTCTTCGGTAGTTTCATACCCAAAAGATGAACTTTGAGCTCCTCTTGGTTCTTACGGAGCTTTTCGTCCATCAGTGCCACCAATACCCGGATGGCGTCTTCGGTGGCGGGCAGTAGGGGTTGCGAGGCGGCAGAGGTAGAGGGTACTGGCTCCTCGACCACAACAGGGGTTACTGGAGGTGTTTGGGCTACCTCGCCCTCCTAATCAAGGAACTCCACCTGATCTTCTTCTTCCTCCAGATCCTCACCCATGAGGGTCCTCTCTGTGTTGTCGGAGACTTCCGACATCTTCTCCATCTCGTCGGGATGACACTTTCGGAGTGTAGGCGAAATGTCGGGTTCAACCACTAGTTAGACGCAAGGAATCTGATCCTGGGGAATCACAGAGTCCGAAAGAGCTTTTGGGAAAAGCAAGGCCCTCATCTTCTCGTTGGGGAGATAAGGCCCGGTGGCTTTCTTCTGGAAACCGCGCACCCACTTGCGCAGTTTCTCTCGATCATTGTCCCTGGCCTCCGCGGACGGAGGGTTGTCGAACGCCTCATCAAGAAGGCCTTTGCAGGTTGAACAGGGCTGCATATCCCAGTACTTGAGATTTCCCTTTTTTGCTGCACAGGGGGCGTGGGTCCAGCACGCCTTATGCCCGTAGAAGTCCGGGCGGCGAACTCCGCAGAAGGAGCTCTCACACTTCACGTTCTCCTCCTGTAAAAGAAAGAGATCATGAGTACATGGAAGACATAGTTATGGCTTACATTACTCTTAAGATTAAGATTCACTAATCTGTAGAATTGGTTTTATGTGAGCTCAGGATAGGTGAGCTAGAAAGGAAGTAGGAAGACACATACTTGTGAGTCCCGTCCAGCCGGTTACCGTGACCTTTTCTGCAGTCAATTCCATAGGACCTGAGGTTCTAAAGGAGGGAATAGTATCCTTATGGATGAGCCAAACTTAGGCTTCCTTATAAAGGAATTGTCTACAGAGTGGAGAGGATCTGAAATCGTTCAAAACCTAGGGAGAAAAAGGGAGAAAATAGGATAAACCCCCTTTTATTTGGGTAGGTCCCGGCAAGAGACTGCACTGAGAAGCACAGAGTATGCTGGAAATATTGTACTATACAACCATACACCCCAGCCACTGTTTTTAAGGTATGAAATACCAAAGAAAGAGCGGTCAGGCTATCCGGCTATATTAGATTGACTGCCGGCACGGGACCGGCAGCCAGGGGGAGTGGTGCTTGTCCATGGAAGCCGCAGTGGTGGCGCCGGTAGACTGACGGCAAGCCGGAGGCCGGTCCGACGGGGTGAATCCATCAAAGGCTACATACTGAGCAGCAGAGAGGTAGGAGACACCTAGGAAGGCGATCGCCGGCCGGCGGAGAGTCGCCGGCAGGGCGGAGACCTCTGGCGGCCGGCAGGCTGTCAGCGCTGGTGAACCTAGCTGGTTGCATAAGATGGAGGGGAGGGTTACCTGAGATGTCGGCGGCAGCGTCGGCAAGGGGCGGCACAGCGTCGGCAAGGGGCGGCACAGCGTCGGCAAGGGGCGGCGGCCCCCGGCAGCCGGCAGACTGCCACCTTATGTAATCCTCAGATAGGAACATCCTATGAAGTAGGGAGGTTACCTGGGATGTCGGCGGCTAGTGCCGGCGGGCGGAGGCGGCAGTGGACCGGCACCATGATAGGAGAGAGAAAGGTAAGGAGGGAGTAAGGAAGGGTAATATCCGATACCCGACCGGCTTCCCTCCGGGAGGAGTGCTCTCATGATAGGGGATACGCCTTTCATCCGGCGGCAGGGAGCCGACAGACAGCTGGATGCTTGTGGTAATTCAAGGGAGGATCAGAGGACACTCAAAAAAGAGAGGGGGATCTTCCGCCGGCAGGCGGGCCCCGGCACTACCCCATAGTTCGACTATGAGGGGGAAGTGTAGCAGAGCGGCCAGCCAAGCAGAAGAGCACAGCCTAACCTACAACTCTCCCCAGGGGAATATTTATAGGACAGCGGAGAGGGGCGTGAAGGCAAGCCAACACAAAGGAATAGAGTGGGGAGGGAGTTAGGGGTCTTTTAGGGAGCAGAAGGGGTCACAACCCTAAAGCTCCTAAGGGGTGGGGGGAATCTGTTAGGTGCTAGACTACCCAGGCAGGAGAGAAACGCTCTCCAACCCTAGGGGAGGTTAGCTCAGAGTAGGCACAGCACTGGTGTATTGTCCTAAACTATAATAAAACAGAATCCCCCAAAGCCTAACCTAAACCAGGAGAGTCTTCTCTTAGATTAGGGAGGGCTGGGAAGATATATCGCTAGGCTACAAGGAGGAAGGGACGTGTCCCAACCAAGTGCAGTCTAGCGGGAAGGGCAGAGTCCTTCCACCTTCAGTCTCAGTCGATACCTTAAGGGAAATGCGTTCCCTAGAGGTGGACTGGGATGAACGATAGGTACTCTGGGGTTCTGTCCGAGGTCCCCCCATATACTATGGTAGGGAAGAGGGAAGAACGATCTAGCCTAACCTACCCGAAAATTATTCCGGGTAAGGGGGCAAAGATATAGCAAAGCTACCCAGAGGGAGGTTACCCGAAGGTAACAGGGGAGACAAGGGCCCCAATGTTGGGTTAGGGGAGTGTGACATGGATGGACCAGGCACGGTCCCTTGCATGGTCCCTGGAAGGCGAAAGTACATGTGCAACACTGAATCTTGTATATGTTTAAGAATGCCTATATCTTCATTAACATTAACAATAGGAACACTTATTATATCATGCAGAAGTAAACATGAACACTAGGTTGCAGCTTAGGCTAGGCTAGGAGGCTAGCATGGGGTCGGCTACCTAAGAACGCCGAAGAATACCATCGCATAATATAACTAATTCCTAGCAATGAAGACTAAATAACTAAAGATATTAATTAGTTATAAGACCAGGAGGGCTGTTCTGGCTAACTAAATAAAGCATGCGAGGCGAACAGCAGCGTCATAAATGGCGCCTCCGGGCAAGGCACAGCTCTGCCATAAAACACAAGATTTAAGGGTAAAAAATCGTTACTTTACGGCCAGAGCTTATTTAAACAATACAAAAACCTGGGTACTCAACTTTCCAGAAGAAGGCGAGGCTGAAGGTTGCGACATGGCTAAGGATGCAAAAGATAAATTGCGATCACTGGGAAAAACCAACTGTTTGTAGAAAGCTACAGGAGTAAGAATGAGGATGGACGTGACGTCACACAGTATGGCGGACAACTATGGCCGCTGTTTGTTTACGTTGCGAGTACCGTAACAGTAACGAAGGAGGGTAACTTTGGAGCGGCTCCTCAGTTATCTCGCCACCTTTCCCCCTCGAAGCGTAAACGCTATGTGGGGTGCAGATAGCCATGTGGCGTGTAAAATGCATGCGTCCCCTGTTGATATACGATATCCTAGAGAGAAACCTTTAGGGTACTCGCGCCAGAAGTTAGAATTCTGTGAAACCTTTAGTTTAATTCTCTGGGAATATCTACTGTAGTCATATATACCATAAGGAAGCTACTGAAGGAACCTTCCATCAGGACGACATGGCTTGAGCCCAAATATATATATATATATATATATACAGTATATATATATATATATATTGTATATATATATATATATACATACATATATATATATATATATATATAAATATACATATATAGGTGTATATATATATCTATATATATACATATAATATACTATATATATATAGGCTATATACATATATATGTATATATATATATATATATAGATATATATATATATACATATATATATATATATATACATATAT
>NC_090747.1:65644190-65661690 GCF_036898095.1 Palaemon carinicauda
GGAGGGAAAGGTTCCTAGGAAGGGAAACGGAAAATCCGCTAAGCATTTTCATATGAAACATCGGAGATTTTGGGAGACCGTACACCATTAAAAAACACTTGAATTTTAATCGGGAATTCTCCGTAAAACATACTGTTCTCAGCCGTATTTTAGTAAACACAGTCGACCGTAATTCATACCCTACTTTGTTAATATTTTTTATGGGTTGGTGACAGTAATATCACTCCTTAACGTCAATATATCTGTTTTTAAAACGGTAAATATATGGCAACATTTATTCCAGGATTTTCACCGTTTTTAAGGCAATTTTTTTTTTAACAGTGTAGGAATATGGTAAGAAAGGGTTATTAATTTAAACTTTTCCAAGAACTCAGTGTCTTTTTTTATTGTTGCTTAATTTTCTTAATTTGAAGAGAAATCAGATGCACTAGTAGGCCTATTACGAAGGTCTTTCGTTAATTTCTCATAGGGGTATCATCTTTCAATACTTGTTGAGCATTGTCCATGTGTGTGTCTTTACAAGAATAAAGATCTTGCCGTATTTGGGTATAAGGATGGTGTCTGATTTACGCAATGGAAAAATCGCGTGTTCGGAGCTTACTAGGGAGCGGACCTTCCCGTTATTTCGTTCTAACGCATTCAACAAATTTTTTTTTTTTAGACAAATATTATCTTTTATAAAAATTATTTTTAGGAAAATGGTTTTTTAAAGGCCACCACATAATCAAAATGACTTTCATGTCCGGGTTTCATGGCAAAAGAGATTCCTAGGTTTAGAACAATCTGCTATACGTAATAAATGAGATGGACTCGTACGAAACAGAACTTGGAATAATTTATGATTAGAAAATTTAACTTATCGAACTGTCCATTCACAGTTAATGAACTGTGAGTGGACAGTTCCATAAGTTTATATAATTAACTTCTAATCCTAAATTATTCCAAGATATGATCCTCATGAGTCCATCTCATTTATTACGTAATAACCATTAATGGCACCTGTCATTGCATATACAGGAAAGACTTCTGTACATATCATTTTCCAGACACAGCAGACGAAGATATACCACCACTTCTCTATTATTCTTCCTCGTTTTTTGTAGAGCTGGTTCGTTCTTCAAGAAACATCCATAAAGAGTGATGAAAGGGTCTGATTTTGACGTCCTGTGTGAAAGGCTATGCATTTTCGGTACGACTTGTTATATGTACGTTGAATTTATGTATGCTGTATTACAAAACTTATGGAAAGGACTTATTTTTACATGCGCGTTAGTGTAAAAATAAAACAATTAATTTTTCACATATGTTAATTTAATTGTAACTCGAAAGTGTCGCTGTGTTCTTCTACGAGAGTTCTAGATTCTACTCCAGCGGCAGCCGTGAGCTATACAAAATGATTCTAGAGAGGGTCCGTGGCGTGGCGTCTTGTTGGGTAACGCTTGTCCATCAGGAAGTATTGGTCCCTTGTATATAATGGATAGGTGACGAGCGGAAGGAGGGAGTTAAACTGATACACCGCTGATTTTTTGGATTGGGAGACATTCATTTCATCTAAATCCACTGTGACCTGGAATTTGTTTCTGCCCTTGCAACCATGTAATATCTTGAAGAAGATAAAGAAAATAAAAAATTCATCTGTTCAACGCCAGAAGCTGTATTCTTACATATCAACCTTTTATATCTAAAACTACGCAACGTCATCTGTCCCTCGCTGCATAGAAGTTTCTGAAATCAACTCAAGACATAATTCGTTGTAAAAATTCAGGCACAGTATATGGTTATTTAGTTTTGGTATGCCATGAGTATTTCTGTGGATCTTGTGTAATGCTGTAAATACTTATGTTGAATATTGAATAGTGATATTTTATGTTTGTGGGCTATCATTTTCCTTTGCTGTTAATGTTTTACTATTGTTAGATAAGCTTTTTGAGTACATTTGCTTAATCTATGTCTGTATGACAGTTGAACGTTCATGCATACACTCTTCAAGAAAAAATTTCTGTCTTTTATACTTCGTGAAGTCCATTTACTAACTAATAACGTTTAAATACACGCTAGAATTGGCCATAGTAAACCAAACCAATAACATGAATATATCCGAAAAACAATGGAAAACCAACATAGCGAACAAAATCGTTCTGGATCCTATCATCAAAGTGACAATCCAGAGAGACCAGCTTCCAGACAACCCTCCTAGGTCAAGAAGTCAGCCTCCGGTCCAGTCAAGAATATGAAAAGACAATTAGATGAAATTGAACTTGGCGAATCTCTCAACTCACTATTCACGTCCTTTCAACCTTTCCATTAATACATAAACTTTCTCTCTCCATTTCCCATATCACCTCACACAAAGAAGATGGTCAATGTGCATTGGGCGTAATATAGTGATTACGCCCAATGAGGCAAAGAGGGTGGCTGCCCTGAGGTGGGGTCAGGATTTTGGTCGTTCATATGAAGAGAATAAGAAGAAGTTTTGGAAAGAAGTGAAGAGAGTAAGGAAGGCTGGTTCGAGAATTGAAGAGACAATGAAAGATGGAAATGGAAGGTTGTCAAAAGGAGAGGAGGCAAGGAAAAGGTGGGCGGAATATTTTGAAAGTTTACTAAATGTTGAGGATAATAGGGAGGCAGATATAATTGTTGTTGCAGGTGTTGAGGTGCCGGTGATGGGAGATGAGAATGAGAGAGAGATTACAAGAGAGGAAGTGAGGAGAGCACTAGATGAAACGAGAGAAGGAAAAGCATCTGGTATGAATAGTGTGAGAGCTGAGATGTTGAAGGAAGTGGGTGTGACTGTACTTGAATGGTTGGTGAGATTGTTTAATATGTGTTTTGTGGTGTCAATGGTACCAGTAGATCAGGTTTGTGCATGTATTGTACCACTATATAAGGGTAAGGGAGTGTAGTTGGAGGTGTTGAGGTGCCGGTGATGGGAGATGAGAATGAGAGAGAGATTACAAGAGAGGAAGTGAGGAGAGCACTAGATGAAACGAGAGTAGGAAAAGCATCTGGTATGAATAGTGTGAGAGCTGAGATGTTGAAGGAAGTGGGTGTGACTGTACTTGAATGGTTGGTGAGATTGTTTAATATGTGTTTTGTGGTGTCAATGGTACCAGTAGATCAGGTTTGTGCATGTATTGTACAACTATATAAGGGTAAGGGAGTGTAGTTGGAAAAGTGTATGGTAGAGTACTGATTAACAGGATTAAGGATAAAACAGAGAATGCAATCTTAGAAGTACAGGGGGTTTTAGAAGAGGTAGGGGTTGTATGAATTAGATTTTTACAGTTAGGCAGATATGCGAGAAATATTTAACAAAAGGTAAGGAGGTGTATGTTGCGTTCATGGATCTGGAGAAAGCGTATGATAGAGTTGATAGGAATGCAATGTGGAATGTGATGAGGTTATATGGAATTGGTGGAAGGTTGTTGCAAGCAGTGAAAAGTTTCTACAAAGATAGTAAAGCATGTGTTAGGATAGGAAATGAAGTGAGCAATTGGTTTCCGGTGAGAGTGGGGCTGAGACAGGGATATGTGATGTTGCCATGGTTATTCAAATTGTATGTTGATGGAGTGGTGAGAGAGGTGAATGCTCGAGTGCTTGGACAAAAATTGAAACTGGAAGACAAGAATGACCATGAATGGGAGGTAAATCAGTTGTTGTTTGTGGATGATACTGTACTGGTTGCAGACGTGAAAGAGAAGCTTTGCTTATTAGTGACAGAATTTGGAAGGGTGTGTGAAAGAAGGAAGTTGACAGTTAATGTGGGTAAGAGTAAGGTTATGAGATGTACGGGAAAGGAAGGTGGTTCAAGATTGAATGCCATGTTGAATGGAGAGTTACTTGAGGAGGGGGATCAGTTTAAGTACTTGGGGTCTGTTGTTGCAGCAAATGGTAGAGTGGAAGCAGATGTACGTCAGAGAGTGAATGAAGGATGCAAAGTGTTGGTGGCAGTGAAGGGAGTGGTAAAAAATAGAGGGATGGGCACAAATGTAAAGAGAATTCTGTATGAGAAAGTGATTGTACCAACTGTGATATATGGATTTGAGTTGTAGGGAATGAAAGTGACGGAGAGACAAAAATTAAATTTGTTTGAGATGAAGTGTCTAAGGAGTATGGCTGGTGTATCTTGAGTATATAGGGTTAGGAATGAAGTAGTGAGGGTGAGAACGGGTGTGAGATATTACTTAGCAGCTAGAGTGGATATGAATGTGTTGAGGTGGTTTGGCCATGTTGGGAGAATGGTCAATGGATGTCTGCTAAAGAAGGTGATGAATGTAAGAGTTGATTGGAGATGTACAAGAGGAAGGCCAAGGTTTGGGTGGATGGATGTAGTGAAGGAAGCTCTGGGTGATAGAAAGACAAATGTGAGAGAGTCAAGAAAGCGGGATAAAAATAGGAATGAATGGGGAGCGAGAGTGACGCAGTTCCGGTAGGCCCTGCTGCTTCTTCCGGTCGCCTTGAATGACCGCGGAGGTAGCAGGAGTAGGCGATTCAGCGTTATGAAGCTTTATCTGTGGTGGATAACGGGGGAGGGTGGGCTGTGGCACCCTAGCAGTACCAGACAAACTCGGTGAGGAAAGGTCCCTTTTTATCATTTGTTGATGTAGGCTACCCCCAAAATTGGGAGAAGTGCCTTGGTATATGTATATATATATATATATATATATATATATATATATATATATATATATATATATTTATTTATATATATATATATATATATATATATATATATATATAGATATATATATATATATATATATATATATATATATATTATATATATATATATATATATATATATATATATATATATATATATATATATATATATATATATATATATATATATATATATATTCGCAATAACCTCAGGGGAAATGAAATTTCAAATATAAGAATAAGTCCTGACTAGTTTTGTGATACTTCTTCAGAGGACTTCTTCAGTCCTCTGAAGAAGTATCACGAAACCAATCAATCCTATATCTTCTATTTCACACACACACACACACACACACACACACACACACACACATATATATATATATATATATATATATATATATATATATATATATACTGTATATATATATATATATATATATATATATATATATATATATATATATGTGTATATATGAGAAAGCATTATCTATTGTACATTATCGTGCATAAGAAAGGTTTAATAGCAGAAATGATTTTCAATAAGAAGGCTCATATCCTCATAATAGCTTTAACGATTAAGTATCAATTTATTGTGTGTTACAAATACGGCCGGAGTTAATAACAAAAGATCTATCTCAAATAACATAATCCGTTTTTATCTTTCGAACGTTATCTTTTGTTCCATTTCGTCCATCTCTGTTAGTTATAGAAACTATGATTTCCACAAGGTATATAAGAATATCTTATCTTCGAAGCGTCTGTCTGAAGGGGTGGGGTGGAGGGGTGGGTGGTGCTGGTGCTCCCATTCTAAAGTGGCGTCTTTGCAACTCGTGATGCCATCACTTTCAGTATAAGATGTTGTAGTTTGGTCGGTACTGATAAAGTGTACCGTTCAATTTCAATCTGTCTATTATGCGTTCCTGGTTTCGGACGCCTCAAGCTCCGAGGGCAATCGGATTTTCCCGATTTACCAGATCAAACCGTCCAATGCAGACGGTATTCTCAGGCAAGAAAACCTTTAACTTGACCATAGGCTGGGTAGAGAGAAAAGTGAAGTTAAAGTTGTGTCAGGTAACGTGGCCCCTAGTCTGGAGGTCGCAGAGTGCATCAGTAACGGGCACGTAGTCTTCGATACTTTGCCCGGGGTTTCCTCTTCTCTGACATCATTTATATTCGTGATCGCTATTCACCCACAATATTGGTAACAGCATCTGGCCGCCGTGGATTTTTCCCCCATGTGAGCGAGGCTTTTAATGATGAAAAAATGAAATTAAGTTGTTCGGGTTTAGTTATATAGTGAGTTAAAATAAAAGCCTTGAATGGACTTTGGAGAGAATTTTTTTCGAAAAGAGAAATAATGAAAATTAAAGGCCTTGCAGAGTTCTGGAAAGAAAAAAATAAATATAAATGAAATCCTAGTAAGAATATTATGAATTTTTGAATATTTTTTTTAGAAAATAAACAATGGAGAATAAAAGTATTTTGATCCGAAATTATGTACCTCTATCTGTGTGTTCTGGAGTCTGAATGAATGATAAGGCCCATTTGTTGATTGATATAATTTTCTTCATTGATTTATCTATTAATTTATGTATTCGTGTTGATGAGGCTTCAAGAATATTTTTTTTTTAAATAGTTATTGTATTCAGTTTGCAACTTATCAATTATCTTTACTATTTTTATAATAATAATAATAATAATAATAATAATAATAATAATGTAGCGCCGAGGTAGAGAGGGCTAGTTCGTCGATGGACTGGTTAAGCAACATTGGGGCTGGTCAGTTGTTGGATGGGTGACCACTCTTCTCGGCGTTGATCCTTTAGGATAGGATCGTTACTATAATTTCCTCAGTCTACTCAACTGTAAATAAGTAACTATCCCTGATGGGGTAGAGTCCAGCTATGAGTTAGATAGCAAAACTTAGCAATGATGGAAAGAAATGAACGATTGATTAAACGACAACGATGTAAATGGAACCTCTGGCAACAGGAGCTTCGTCCTACAGCCAGGTATTCAACCCTATTGAAGGGGAAGACAGTCAGGTACTTGGAGGTCGTCATCCAGCAACTGACTACCACAATGACAGAAACCAACAGACAGAGACTGGAGCTACAGAAGCAAACCAGAGGAAGAAATGGACAAGAGAAGAAAATAAGGAAATATGGAGATGTTACATCAGAGGCTACCTGACGGAGAGGGGATATAGAAGAAGGTTGGTCAACATTTGGAATGAGTTGAAGCACACCCCCCAAACAGAGCAGAGGCTGGCAGACCAAGTAAGGAACATAAAGAAAAAGAACTAGCTCACCCCAACAGAAAGAGAGGGACTGGAAAGGGAAATGGCACACGACAACGAATTATAAGAGGATGAACTGATAGACGATGCCACAGAAGACGAAAGGAATGATGAGGTATCACTCAACAACACACAAAGAAACACCAACGAAGTAACAGAGAGGACGGAATGGGTAGAAACGATTAGACAATAGATGGAGCCAGATACAGAGAGAACAAAAATCCCCTCCATGAAAGCTCACAACACCAAGAAATTAAGGGAGAAAACAAGTGAGATTAATGAAATAATGGGAATAATACGCACCCCACGTATTACAGAAACATCTTAACTTGGCATATGCAGGAGCAAGATTAGTAGCAGAACTGAAGGGGATACTAACACCACCAACACAACCAACCAATCAGAAACCAAAACAGTAACCTTGGAAAAGGCCCCTGGAAAAGCAAATCATTGCGATGAGATCTGACTAGAGTAAACTGAAAGAGATGTCAGAAAAAAGGCTAAGAGCAAAGAAACGAGAAATACAAAATACAAGAGAGGGGACTAAACAACACAATAGAAGATGTAAAACAGAGGCTTAAGGCCAAAGCACATTAGATCCAACGGTACTTTGACAGGAATGAGAGATACCAACTGAACAAACTATTCGGAACCAACCAGAAAAGACTATACAGCCAACTAAGAGGGGAAGACAACCAACAAGAAATCCCTGAAGCAAAACCAAGTAAGAGACTCTGGGAAATCATATAGAACAATCCGGTATCACACAACAAACATGCAACGTGGCTCCAGGAAGTCAAGGAAGCAGAAACAGGGAGAGTAAAATAAAGATTCACAGAGATCACGACAGACAAAGTTAGACACCAACTAAAGAAAATGCCAAACAAGAAAGCCCCAGGTCCCAATGAAGTCCATGGATACTGACTTAAAAACTTCACGAATAGGAGAACAACTCCAGCATCATATCTCAAATCACCATACACCCAAATGGATGACCACAGGAAGAACCTCCTATGTACAAAAAGACAAGAGTAAGGGAAATATAGACAGTAACTACAGGCCCATCACCTGCCTACCAATAAGTAGAAGTCACTAACAAGTATCATCAGTGAAAGGCTATACAACTACCTAGAGGAGACAAACACCATCCCCCACCAACAGAAAGGCTTCACAAAAGACCAGCTCCTGATAGACAAAATGGTAATGAAGAACAGTAGAAGGAAAACCAACCTAAGTATGGTATGGATTGACTATAAGAAAGCCTTCGACATGATACCTCACACATGGCTAATAGAATGCCTGAAAATATATGAACAGAGGAAAACACCATCAGCTTCCTCAAAAATACAATGCGCTACTGGAATACAATACTTATAAGCTTTGAAATAAGACTAGCAGAGGTTAAAATCAGGAGAGGGATCTTCCAGGGCGACTCACTGTCCCCACTACTCTTCGCAGTAGCCATGATTCCCATAACAAAAGTACTGCAGAAAATGGATGCTGGGTACCAACTCAAGAAAAGAGGTAACAGAATTAACCATCTGATGTTCATGGACGACATCAAGCTGCATGGTAAGAACATTGAGGAGATAGATACCTTGATCCAGACTGTAAGGATTGTATCTGTGGACATCAGGATGGAGTTTGGAATAGAAAAATGTGCTTTAGTCAACATACAAAAGGGCAAAGTAACAGAGACTGAAAGCATAAAGTTACCAGATGGGAGCAACATCAAACACATTGATGAAAGGGGATACAAATACCTGGGAATAATGGGAGGAGGTAATATAAAACATCAAGAGATCAAGGCGATACTCAAGTCAAAACCCAACGCCGGAAATATGATAAAACCGGGGCAATATCTGAAAACAAGTGAACACGAGTGGCTCAAGAGTGCATGGGAAGAAGGACTGATAAAAGCCAACGAATGCCCAGAAATATACAGAGACAGGAGAATGACAAACAGAACAGAGGACTGGCACGACAAACCAATGCACAGACAATACATGAGACAGACTAAAGATCTAGCCAGCGACGACACGTGGCACTGGCTAATGAGGGGAAAGCTCAAGAAGGAAACTGAAGGAATGATAACAGGGCACAAGATCAGGCCCTAAGAACCAGATGTGTTCAAAGGACGATAGACGGAAATAACATCTCTCCAATATGTAGGAATTGCGATATGAAAAATGAAACCATAAACCACATAGCAAGCACATGTCCAGCACTTGCACAGAACCAGTACAAAAGAGGCATGATTCAATGGTAAAAGACCTCCACGGGAGCCTGTGCAAGAAACGTCAGCTACCTTGCAGTAATAAGTGGTACGAACACCAACCTGACTACGTGCAAATAGACCAGACGTGACGTTGATTGACACAGTCAAAAAGAAAGTATCATTCATTGATGTCGCAGTACCATGGGACTTCAGAGTCGAAGAGAAAGAGAGGGAAAAAGGGATAAGTATTAAGACCTGAAAACAGAAATAAGAGGGATATGGGATATGCCAGTGGAAATTGTACCCATAACCATAGGAACACTAGGAACGATCCCAAGATCCCTGAAAAGGAATCTAGAAAAACTAGAGGCTGAGGTACCCCTAGGACTCATGTAGAAAAGTGTGATCCTAGGAACGGTGCACAGAATAAGAAAAATGATGGATTCCTAAGGAGGCAGGATGAAATCCGGAACTCATCACTATAAATACCAAACAGTCGAAAGACTGTGATGGAGAGAAAAAAGAAGAAATAATAATAATAATAATAATAATAATAATAATAATAATAATAATAATAATAATAATAATAATAATAATAATTTATTGTCGATGATAATGATAATAATGATGACAGGTAATTATTGTAGTCATAATTAAAGCTTAAGTGGTAATTGTCTAACCACTTAGTTTCGTTAAAGCACATGAAAATATTGACTGAGGGGTTAGAAAATTGTCATCTAAGCTTTAAGCTTATTTTATATCCAAGGTATGTGGATGGCACATTGATTACTTTACAACAAAATAATAAGGTGATTAAAGGCATTTAGGCAGCTGTCTCACGATATTTTTATTACTTGAATAAAAGAAAAATAATTTGATCATATAATACATTGGGAGTCTGTTAGACAACAGAGTTATTGCTCTCTTGCACCGGAGTACCTGCTCAAGAAGGATACCTTTTATCTTGATTTGTGTGTGTGTGTGTGTGTGTGTGTGTGTGTGTGTGTGTGTGTTTGAGGTTGCTGTTCTGATTAATGTAGTTATCATGGTACTCACAAGGCTCCCATTTCCTTATATAACTAGTAAAAAACATAGTATTCATAGCTACGTAGCATCAATTAAAGGAAAGCCTTCACATTTATACAACGCTGAATACAGAAAAGCACCTTGATATAAAAGACGATAAGCCACTATTATACAAGAGTATGAAAATTATAAAAGAATATTTACAGAAAAAGTATATTTAGTTATATAACAGGGAACAGTAAATTAACACAGATGCAGCTAAATAATTGAATTTTGAAAACCTTTTCCAATAACATAATGGCTTTTTTTTAAATTTTTTATTTTATTTTATTTTTTTTTCATATCCAACCCAATTCTCTACCTTGTGTTCTAAAATTGTGAATAGATACCCAACAAAATTACTAATTAAAATTCCTGGCTCGTGTTGGTCTTCCCAGAGATGATTAAATTTGCAAATGTCATGTTAAGCGTTGACCTCGTACATATATATATATATATATATATATATATATATATATATATATATATATATATATATATATATATATATATATATGAATATATATATATATATATATATATATATATATATATATATATATATATATATATGAATATATAAATATATATATATATATATATATATATATATATATATATATATATATATATATATATATATATATATATATATATATCATCATCATCATCATCATCTCCTACGTCTTTTGACGCAAAGGGCCTCGGTTAGATTTCGCCAGTCGTCTCTATCTTGCGCTTTTAATTTAATACTTCTCTATTCATCATCTACTTCTCGCTTCATATTCCTCAGCAATGTAAGCCTGGGTATTCCAACTCTTCTAGTTCCTTGTGGAGCTCAGCTGAACGTTTGTTGAAATCATCTCTCTTGAGGAGTGCAAAGAGCTTGCCCAAACCATCTCCATCTACCCCTCATCATGATCTCATCCACATGTGGCACTCGAGTAATCTCTCTTATAGTTTCATTTCTAATTCTTTGCTCCCATTATCCTTCTGAGGGATTTGTTCTCAAATCTACTAAATCTATTGGAGATTGTTACATTGTCATACCATGACTCATATCCATAGACTAACACCGATCTCACTATACTGATATATAGTCTGCTTTTTATATGCAACTTCAGGTGATTATATTTCCAAATTTTCCTTAACCTAGCTAATGCCTGCTTTTGTTTTTTCAATCTTTTACTAAACTATAATTCTAAAGACCTTTTATTGGAGATCATAGTTCCTAAATACTTGAATGATTCTACCTCATTAATCCTTTTTCCTTCCAATGATCTGTCATCTTCCATAGTATACTCCATTCTCATCATCTCTGTCTTTCTTCTTTTTATCTTCAGCCCAACCACTTGTGATACTTCATGTATTCTGGTAAGCAAGCAATGCAAATCCTGTGGTGTTCTGCCAGCAAGGACAGCATCATCATCATACTCTAGGTCTGCCAAATTCCTATCACCAATCCAGTCCAATCCTTCTCCACCATCTCCAACTGTTCTACTCATTACAAAATCCATGATAAGGATAAACAACATAGGTGACAACACATTCCCTTGGAGTACTCCGTTGTTCACTGGAAATTCATTTGATGAGACTTCATTAACGTTAACTTTCCTCTTGCTATGCTCATGAACAGACTTATTCGAAAATTCATATTTTATAGCCTATATATGTATGTGTCTATGTAGAATGGAATAAACATAAGGTATATAATGGGTAAAATGATACTCAATTCAATGAAAAGTTTAGAGTTGTCGGTATTCATTTCGGGACTCTCCTTTTTCCTACATAGAATATGCACAATGCAAGTACTACCATCGGTAGAATGGAATAAACATAAGGTATATAATGGGTAAAATGATACTCAATTCAATGAAAAGTTTAGAGTTGTCGGTATTCATTTCGGGACTCTCCTTTCTCCTACATAGAATATGCACAATGCAAGTACTACCATCGGTGGGCTATAGTTTCATGGTGGAGCTTTACATCCTTAAGGTCATACTAGCTGGTTTGATCCTCTCTTGTAATACTGTCATAGCGAACCTGCCTAGTGCTTAGAAATAAAATTCTAATAATCCTAATAAATCTAAATAGCTTCGATGGCAATTTCAGTATGAAAACCTTTCTCCAGTCTCAGAAATATACAAATGAAAAGACATAATCTACGTCAAACTTATTCAAATGGACAAGTTTATTAATGTCTTAACTTTTTCCACAATTCAGAGGGATTCTTAAGTGCCTTTTCAGACAATGTTATATATATATATATATATATATATATATATATATATATATATATATATATATATATATATATATATATATATATATATATATATATACTAGTAGTCCTAAATGAGATATTGAGGATTTATATTTTTTTTCTAATATTTTGCAAATAGGTTATGTATAGTAATAAGATTACTCGTCAATTTTGAATGTGGTGTTATTTGTATATCTTGGACTGAAATACATGCTGAAAATAAGGTTAGTAAAAAGCTGGTTAATAATACATAAATTATTGTATTTTCCTTAAATAGCTAAACAAGAATAACTTATTGGCCTGTTATTTGCTAATAAATATTTCATACCTAAATATATGCAACGATAATCTGTCTTGCTTAAAAATAATTTGCATTTGTCAAACAAAGCTTTTAAAATGTTTGTTTTAATTACTGTTAAGAGTTTTCTTTTCATAATGAAATGCCAAGAAGGGCGGAGAAACTTGGAACTTTATTCCCAGAGAAACTTTTTTAATTATGCCTGCTCGAGTGAGATGTGTGCGAGACCTTTTGCTATGTTTTTTTATGAATTCTTAGCAGAACATAATTATGTAATGCTCAAATGTTTTGACAAACGAGTAGTTTCCCTTTTTCGTCTATAGGAAGGTAACAAGAAGATACATTTTATGAAGAAGATAGCAAAATACCTCATGATATTCCTAAACATATAAATCCTATTTCTGTGTCTGATTAAAAAAATGGCTATATTCAAGGAATTCAAAGTGAACTCTATTCATAATTGATAAAGAAAAACATATTGCTTTCAACTTTATAGTTTCAGATATTATATAGTGAAATATAGATTGTATTTCCGGTTTTTTTCTCTTTTTTTTTCTAGCTTGGAATATACCTTTTACATATTTTCAAATGTTGACGTATAGTTAGGTTAAAATGTAATTTCACCAGTTTTTTTTTTTTTTTTTTTTTTTTTTTTTTTTTTTTTTTTTTTAAGAGAGTATAAATGCTACATAATTTTTGAAAACTATTGTGTAAGCAATCAGAAAAAAAAACAATGTTTCTATTTGCTCTGATATTTATATAGCTATGATCTAAGATTTTACAAAATGGCTACCTTTGAAAAAGGTTTTCGTCAGTATCCCAGCTTTTAAATAGCCTAGAAATATAATTTTGACAGCTTATACACCATTTTCAGGCCTAGGGAATCCAGTTGTATTGAAATAAATAAGCTAAACTCAACCACAAAATTATTTTATCAAACTATTTCTTTTTATTGAATGATTTTACAAGTTATTAGAAATGAACGTTCCCCTAAGTTAGTATCCATTAAGAACCAACATACTCCTCAGGACAAAATAGGGCATAAATGGGTCTAATCTTTCAGGCAACTAGGGTCTCTATACATATCATCACTATCATCGTCATCATCAGTTTCATACTAGCTCTGTGTCCTCATCATTCTGAAACTCACTGCTGCATTAGTAAAGATCGGTGTAGCATATGTCTTTGTTCTACAAGAACATGTGTCAATACTGTAGAACAATGTGGATCGTACTAGCAGATAGCCATCTCAGTGATGGCCTTTAGGGCTTGAAGGATATCTGTTATGGTTGGCTTCAACTGTGGTAGCCATTCTTCAAGGGATCCAACTGATGATCCTTGAGAGCATCATCATCCTCACACTCTGGCTTAAATATGAACTCTTAGGACATAATATCTCAGAGCTTCAAGGAAGAAGGTAGCTTTTTATTTTCTGCCATATGCTTGTATGAGATATGTCGTCATAGTTCAGAGATTATCTTTATGCAGATGCCTTTAGGAGAGTAGTCGGCACAGACGAAGCTAGCCAGAGTGACAAGCATAGGTTTGGTCACTTCTTTCTCTGTTGAAAGCAATTGCAGAGAACTATTTGTATCTCTATCTGCCTTCATATAGACTAGCAGCCTGGTTGATTTGTCTATGCAAGAAAATCGTCCAGTACTATCAGCGCCAGTGAACGCATGAAAAGCAAGAAAAACCTTTGCTCTTTTTCCCGCTATATCTCTCCATATTGGCTCTAAACCCATAACCCCAGCATGATGTCATAGTTTACTATGACTAATACTAGGACATCTGTGTCTGGAGAGAAAAATAAAAACCTCTGTGCATCAGATTGGTTTTGCTGTGATACTAGGACAGCCTGGTAGATCAAGAGTGTATCTGTTTCATGATTGTTGTCGTGGAATATCAGATCTTCGTTGCTCCTGATTCCTTGAAAAAGAGGTGAGGGTTGAAGAAACCTGTTTTATGTTTGTCTCAACTCTGACCTAATACTTGATTGATGGTCTTCCTTGCTTGATTTTATCCTTCGTAGCCCTCTTCAAAAAATCACGCCTGTCTGTTTCTAGCACAAGGATGATTTCATCAAAATCTTATGTGAGTGACATCAGCATGTCATTGAAACATTCACTGATGTAATTGACTATCACTATGGTTTCTGATTTTTTGGGCTTCTTCTGAGAAAGAGCCACTTTATCTACCTGGGCTATCTTGTGAGTTGGGTCATCTGCTGTGATATCCATCCTATCTCATTGTTAGTGATCTTTCATGTGGAGTCTCTGGTGTTATCAGCTTTTTGAGGAGGGAGACCAACTTTCATTTGCCCAAGCAAAGCAGGATTGTACCACTTGGAGCAAAATGGGCTCTTAGTGTCAGAGTAAATTTGTGGTTCTCCATGCTCTCTTTTTGGTTGATATCTCTGCTGAATGTGACCAAGGCCAAAGTCTGCCATACAAGTCTTTCGTCTCTTTTAGATCCACAGTCTTATTTTTGAATTTTTTTATTTTTTTATTTTTTATTTTATTTTTTTTTTTTATTTGCAGACATGTATAGCGTATTGTTCTCCTTCATTACTCGATCGCCCCTGATTTGATATGACACTTAGTCTTTATACAGAATTTGACCAGTCACAGGATTGTTTAAGATTGTTGGTATATACTCATCAGTGGTGTAGGCATAAGAGATCACATAGTGCAGCATGTGGGTTTTCTCGTACATGGGGTGGCCTTAATGTTGCTAATTCTCCTTTTGGCTTGCAGTTGACCTCTCTGTTGGATTTGGATCCATACATTATGTTCTGACTTACTGCGAGTGGTGCTCTGTCAACAGCTTTTGTCCTCCATTGATTTCCCATGCTGTCAGTTGGTCTTATTGTTATCCAACAGGTAGTGGTATTCAGTTCAGTTGGAATGCCATGGGTGTCACTGGTGACCTCTACAATGTTTGTATTTTCGGCTTTCTTGATAAAGTTTGTGATGCTGTTCCTTATCCCCTGTAGTGCTCTGTAGATTGCCTGCATGATATCCTCTTCATCACCATGTCTTTCCATCACAGAATGAACCATTCTGCACTTACATGTCCCTATTTTTTGAAGATAGGACTTCAAGTGTGGCAAGGCATTGATGATCTTTTCTTTCGGCCTCTAGTTATTGATTATAGGTAAGTGATATTCCAAGCCTTCTGTGTCAGACATATTGACATATGTGTTTCTATATCTTAATAGGTAGTCATGTTTGGTTCTGTTTGGACATATATGATGTTAATCAGCTCGAGCAGATTTGCACGCTTGTGATGCTTGCTTTTCACTGCCTTTGAATAATATTCTTTATCCAGCAGGTTTTGTGATACCAAACATCAGTTGAATATGTATTCCTTTGTGCAATGCATGTTTTCAGCCTTGTTCTCAGTATGTCATTATTGGATCCCTCAATAGATTTTTCAACAGATTTCCCAGCGTTGACTGTTCTCACCTGATAGATCTGCTTATCGTAATATTTATGACAGAAGTAACATTCTTCCTTATCCAGTGGTCGTGTACTGGAATTTAAATGGTGATGAAGAGCTAATTGTTTATGAGCCTTATTTGTTCATTTCAGTGCTTTTTCTTTTCTGTCCATGTTTCTTGGCTGTTTGGCGGCCAGTAGGTAATTCATGTGCATAACAGTCTTGGGCACGTTAGATTTGGTCTTTGTTACCTGTATGTGCATAGCAACTACGATGATAGACTGCCTTCGCTGTACATACAGTAGTGTGGCTTTTGTACTGCCTTTCAGTCATCATGGGACCTCAACATAGTTTTCATCAAGTTCAATTGTCCTCTCTTCTATTACTGTATGTCCAGCGCATGTTGGTAGAAGTCTATCAGGAGATGTTGTATAAACTCTTCCTTTTCAGCATCAGACTGGCACAGCATACACTGGTTCCAGTTGATGGACTCCTTGACCTTGACAATTAGCTTCGTCAGCAGCTTGGGCCTTGTCCCTAATGTTTAGAGCCTGCAAAAGAAGAAGAAAAAAAAAACACTCTCCTAATACAACCCTATCACCAACTGAATTGTAGGGTACATTAAACTGTTTCACATAAATAAAATAGATCTACTATAATAATCAGTTGATGTTTAGTATAGCCATATGACCAATTAGTCTTCCGAAATTAGTGAGTATTTGCAAGAACTATTGTAAAAATGTGCCAATACATCTCCAAATATAAACATTGGATTTCTTGGCCTTGAAAATGGCAGTTTGGCTGTCAAAATAAAAGCTCGAGGTTATATAGAAGTTCATTT
Organism: Palaemon carinicauda; assembly: GCF_036898095.1. Classification (NCBI taxonomy): domain Eukaryota; kingdom Metazoa; phylum Arthropoda; class Malacostraca; order Decapoda; family Palaemonidae; genus Palaemon; species Palaemon carinicauda. The sequence continues at coordinate 65,661,281 of NC_090747.1, forward strand.
ATTGATGAAAATTTTTTTTTCACGGGAGCCATTTTGTAAAATCCTAGATGGCACCATATAGCATTATGGTCAAATGAAAATGTCGGTTTAATGATTGCTTATGCTATAAGATTTTCAAAAAAGTTATAGTTTTCATTCTTTCCACAAAAAATCCAACGAAGGTTAAAATCCTAACATGGTAAACCCGACTAATAGTCAAACATTGAATCCGATTCCTATAGTCACTCATCGTATAAGAAAAATCATATGATATTTACTTCTAATAAACTCTTTCTGGGGAACTTGTTATATATTTTCTTTTACGTTCAATTAGATATCATATATTTTTTATTTACGAAGTATGTCTACAGGAAATGGATACAATATTTTGACAAAGACGACGTTTACAAAACCGTGTTTGGTGTATTCAA